>NC_133648.1:69554043-69858768 GCF_009905375.1 Apium graveolens | reverse complement strand
AAAGTTTAAACTAGTCAAGGAGCTAGTTAAGTCAGCCATCCATCACTCTCATGTCAAGCCAATCAGTGTGAATGAGATGAGCATGAACTATCTGGAGAAAGGACAATCTTCCTGCATCAAATCACAAAAGGCTGAAATAATTCTCAAACCAAGGGCAAATTATCCAAAGTCATCTTTGAAGAATCCCTTGGACACTGTGTATGAGACATCTAAGCCTGATGAAAAGAAGCTTCTGTCAAAATCCATTATCTTCTATAAAGATCCAGCTGGTTCAGCCTCAAAAGGGAGAATTGCTAAGATATTCAGAAATGGAAAGGAAATTTGTGTGGTAGCTGGACATCCACAATTTGCTCAATCAAAGAAAGAAGAGAAAGCAAGATTAAAGAAGGAAAAGAGGCAAGCTGCTCTAGATGCAAAGATATCTAAACAAAAGAAAGAGCAGATTGTCATCTTGGCCAAGCTACAGGCTGTAAACTCTTCTCAACAAATTCCCTCTCAACCATCTGAAGCTGCTGAATCAAAGAAGAAGATTGAAGAACAGAAGAAATCCCCAAGAAAGAAAGAATTGGCTAGAAGAATAAAAAGGAAACTGGATGTTGTTGACAAGGAATTGGAAGATCAATTTCCTAAGGAATCCACACCAGCTAAAACTCAAGCATCAAAGCCCTCTGTGGTATTTGAAGACATAAGGGTGGTGGACCCCTACAGGAACATACATGGAGAGCCTATTGTGCCAAAGGATGAGCCAATAGAGTGGGATAAATTACCAATTCTTGACTTCAACTTGCCAATCCTTACCAAGCCAAAAAGGACAAAATCAAGGGCAGTCAAGAAAGTGAAGCTGTCACCTCTCAAATCCAAGTCAGTAGTTAAAGCTCAACCCAAGGTCAACATGGGAGACTATTTGTACTTGTATGATATCAAAGAATTCTCAGATTTAAACTTTTATCTGGATGAACTGGATAAAGTAAAGGCAATTGATGCATACAGAAACCTACCTGAAAGGTTGGTGTTCAAGTACAAAGGAGGAAGGGAGATTCAGTGGCCTCTTCACAGGATACTTCAAGAAAGTCAAGCTGTGTTGATCAAAGTCTATTCATCCTTCAAGAAAAACTTTGGGTTCAATGTAACTGCAAGAAGACTAGTATTGAAGAGGATTGAAGAGCTGAGGAGTGTTAGAGCTAAAGATGCACTCCCAAAGACTCTAATCATCCCATACACAGGGAGAAGAGTGCATCTAAGGCCCTACTAGCTGATGGAATTCATGGATGACAAGGGTGTGAGAAGATTCTTCAGACTAGAAGACCAATTGAGTATCTCTAGCAATGAGACTCTCTTGGAGATGCAAGAAATGCTAGATCTCTCAGAATCTGATGAACTAGAATTCCACAGGCAGCTCCAGAATCAAATTGAAGAAAACAACAAAAAGCTTGGAAGAAGATCCAGACCTTCAAGGAACTAGAAAAACCTGATCAGGCTAGAGGAGCATCTTGAACTGACTGTAAGTCAAACCTTGTACATTTTGTTTAATTGAAGCACTTTCAGTTTTATCTACTTATCTTTAAAGATATATGTTTAGGATGTTTTGTTATCATCAAGCATCTCTTAATTTATGGCTACAATTCCAGTAGACATAAATTGGGGGAGATTGTTGTGAATATGTTGTGTACTTGATGATCACTTAAATAAAACATCTAAGTAGATTTTACTTAGTTAAATAATGTAGCACTAGACGGATAAGAATTATAGTCCCGACGGATAACTCATTATAGTCCCAACGGATGATTAACTTATTATCCATCGAGTGAGTAGCTTATGTAACAATAAGTTTATAGCACAGTGATGTATGCACCTTTGTATAGAATCTGTAGTAGCATATAAGTCATGTTGACTTTAACTAGATATGCATAATAGGTTGATTAATTGTACATAAGTAATGTCTTGCAATTCTGTATAAGTGAAATAAAGTCAAGTGCCAAAATAGCTACCGACGGATGATTAACAAAGCCTTCAACGGATGATCAAATGACTATCAACGGATGTTTAACATAGCAGTCGACGGATGATCAATTAAGTCATCGACGGATGATCTGAAAGTCGACGGATGATCATATCAAGAATTCAAACATCAGTTGAACAGTGAAAGCTGACACACAGCCCTCGAGTTGTATACAAACACATTGTGGAAGCCCATTAACTGGGTAATAGAGGACGAAAGGCAGCAAAGATTAAGACTGTTGGATTTTATATTTGTTCAGTCTTTTTGACTTTGTAATCTTGGTATTATATAAACCAAGAGAGTAGCAAATAGAAAAATAACTGAGATAACTGAGAGAAACACAAAAACAGAGAAATCTTTGTAAGCAGAATCTTTAGCATTTCTTGTAAACTCAGTAGTTCATTTGTAAGCAGCTGTGAGCATTCTTGCACGCAGAGTCCTCTCGATATATTATATATATCTCTGGTGGAATTGTTTAAATCCACCAGAAAGTTTTTAAAGACTCTTGTTTTTAATTACTTATGTTTTGATTCATTATATTTCTATTCCGCATTGTGCCAATCAAAACATTATATATATATTCGAGTTAAACATTTTTATTTCAAGAAAAAGGTTCAAGAATTCCATTCAACCCCCCTTCTGTAATTCTTGCTATATTGTTAAGGGACTAATAATTGTACACATAAATAATGATTAATAAACAATCATACAGTAAACATGAAAATATAAAACTCACAGCCATCACATACCATTTAGCAATATTTTTTCCTTTTACTTCTCACCCATACGTTTATTGCTGTATAATAAAGTAAATTATGTTCCATTAATATTAAAAGTAAAAAAATTATAAAAATGAATACTAACCTTTTCTCAGGTCTGGAATATTCTCATTCAGTTGAATTCCTTTATCTCCAGCAATACTTTTCTATTTTTATAAAAACATGAAAGATTATTTTTTTGATGAAATATCTCTACATAATTAGCAAAAGAAACTTTGACAGTAATACCTTAGTATTCTCATCTAGCTGAGTTTCTTTTTCTCTAACAACATTTTTCTGTTTTTGAAAGAACTCAAAAGATCATTATGTGATTGAATAATAATGTAATATAAAGAAGAAGAAAATGTCAGTAATACTTGTATTGCATATTGTTTTCGATGTTTTTCTTTACATTCATCACGTTGCTCGTTAGTTTCAGAATCTCTTTTTTGTCGATATCATTTTTTGTCGGCAGACCTTTTGTCTTCTTGTTGTAAAGGCGTGGAAAAGTTTTAAGGGTTTCAAGAAATTAGCCCAACATATTATAAAGTATGTCCAAAGATTATAAGTGTATTCATGAATTAACTAAATGTAATCGTGTGTGTGTGTGTATATATATATACTTAAGATTATCTAAGTTTAATAATGCTAGTGATGAATAATTTGACCTTGATATGATATTTACAATTGTACTAATTTTATGCACTTGTGACTGTTGATGTATATATATTTTAATTTCAATGCAGGAAACCTAACCTTGTTGTGCAATATTAGTGCAAGCTCTTGTTGGTCTAAGGAGTACTAAAACAACCAAATGGCTTATGCAAATGGACAACAGTTATTATAAAGGTATTTAAAAATCAGCCAAATACAGTACAAACTATGTATATATTTAGATGTATCGTTATAAGTTTGTTAATACAACATCGGCTAAGATCCAGAAGATTCCAATCCAGCTGAGTTTGTTTTTTTCCAGCATCATCTTTCTATTTTTGCATAGAACTCGAGAGATCAATATTTGATTCAATAATTCTATAAAATACTGAAAAGGAAACTTTGTTGGTAATACCCGTGCCATATATTGTTTCCGAAGTTTTTCATTACATTCATCCCGTTGTTCATTGGTTTGATACCTTTTTCTGTTAGCGGGCATTTTGTCTTCCATCTGTAAAGACATACCTAGAAGGGATAATTATAAAGGTGTCAAGAAATTAGCCCAACACAGTACAAACTACAAAATTATGGATAGTTTAAATATTATAAGCCTATTCATGATTTAAGTAACAACAACATGATATATATATAATTAAATGTAGTTTGGACTGAGATTATCTAAGCATGATAGGGCTTGTGATAAATAATTTGACGTTAATATGATATTTATATTTGAATTAATTTTGGTCTTTTCTTTAGAATTGAATCCAGTACAGAAAGCTACAGAACATCACCTTGTTGTGGAATAATATTGCAAGGTTTTGCTGGTACAAAGTATATATATGTATATATATACGTATATGTAGTTATAGTTTTTTTATACAACCTCGGATAAGATCTAGAAGATTCCCGTCCATTTGAGTTTCTTTTCCTTTTTCTCCAGCAGCGTCATTCTATATTTGCATAAAACTTGAGAGATCGTCATCTGATTGAATAATTCTACAAAATAAAGAAAAATAAACTAAACTTAGTCGATAATACCAATGCCGCATATTGTTTCCGATGTTTATCATTATGTTCATCCCGCTGCTCTTTCATTTCAGAATCTCTTATTCGACGATGTCTCATTTTGCCACCTGACCTCTTGTCTTCCGGTTGTAAAGTCATATATATAAGGGAAAATTGTAAAGGTAAATATTATAAAATTGTTCGTGACCTAAATAATTGTAACATGATAGATGTAATAAAATTTACTTGAAATTATCTTAGTATATCTTCTTACCTATAGTGGAGATCAAGAATATTTGATATTTCACTGGATATAGTAATAAAATATTAGAGTACCTCTTTAGTTAGAAGCAAAGGATTGCATGGGAACCTTGCATGCAGTTTTGATTCTTGGTTATTCTTGATCTCGAGAGTTGCAACCTAAAAGGCTAAAACCGAAGAAAGGTTGATTTAATGGGTTATCGCCAAAACTCAAGTTATTAAATTTAGATTACTCTATAAAATAATATTAGTGGTACAATACTGAAACTACGAACTGATTAAATAATCCAAGCATGAACGGATCTTTAGTTTTGTGAGGATCTTCAGTTTATACACCTATGGTTAATGATAAAAATATTTTAATCTTCTCTGTATATTTGATTTTTATGCAGGATACCATAACACATCACCTCCATAGTGGAAAATTAGTTCAAGCTCTTGTTGTCTGAAAATTACTAATAAAAATAAAAATCTCATGTATATGGGCAGGAATTGGCATGTTCTAAGAAGTACTGATGATAGGGATAAATAAGTCCTGATTTTATAATTAATGGGCTGCTAGGCCCAATAAGAAGATGTATGATATTCAGACCAGAAAGGTTAAGCCTGATGGACCAGATCAGGCCTGGTGGAATAAAAAAGGCCCAAAAGCCCTGATTATTAATTAATTTCGTAATTAATTAATAAGGAAAAAATCAGCTATTGAGAAGAGTCCCGATAAGGATATAAATCCTTATAGATTAGCCTTAAGGGGACCTAAAAGGATAAGGAATCAGCTTCCTACTTCCTAGGACTCCTAAGTCTATTCTAATTATGAGACTTGCCCACCAGGTCTCCTATACCAAGTCCAATTCAAGGACTCCCAACATCTATATAAGGGGCCTCACCCCATAAATCAGAACTACGTTTTTTGACTTGATTCTCTAATTCACAGAGATACGTAGGTATCTCGTAAAGGCAGAATTAAGCTACGATACACGAGAGCAGCCATTAAAGGCCTTGAGCTCCCGAATCTTAGTAATAAATACAGCAAATAATAACCTTAGTTTTTTATCCATAACATTTGGCACCGTCTGTGGGAAGCACAACAACAACCATGGCGAGAACACGGAGAACAATTGGAGCTCTAGAGGAAGGAACATCAACCCAGGTGATTTCATCAACCGTGGAGGTTCCTCCCCATTCAACTTATGCATCTACTCAGGAGGAAGCCCAGACAGGGGCAACTCAACCCCAGCTACAAGGGACAACTCCCCCGATTCAAGGTACGAATCCTCAAGTTCAACAAATACATATACCTGTGAATTCTCGACCCGTCGGGTATGAATATTCAACTATTGTTACTACTAACCCCCCTTATGGGATGCCCCTTCACCCTGAGGTTGGAGGAAGCGGATATGCTGGGTGAAGCGAAGCACGAGGGCGGTCGCCCCCCTATATACGAGGTTTGGGTCATATCCCTGAGGATCGGGAATTTTCTGGTCCATACACTGAGAGAGACTCCGAATCTTCGGATGATGAAGTGGCCCCGAGAAGGAGGCGTCCTGGAAAAGAGCCAATGGCCGATGGAAGGCAACGCCCCCAAAGCACCCCAGGGGCGAATCCCCAAGAAGTGCAGGAAAGGATCAGGGATCATGAGGCTGAAATCCAAAGGCTGAGGCGTGATTTGGAAGCTCACCAGGCCACCAGACCCCACATACCTCCTAGGGGGAGAAATCCTCCTCCTGTAATAGACCTGGATGGTCCGGTAAGAAGAAGGGCTGCTGTCCCAAGAACTGATCCAAGCAATCTCCTTCCCATTGGAGATCCTGATGATCCAACTCCACCTTTCACAGAAGAAATAATGAATGCCCATATTTCAAGAAAATTCAAGATGCCCACTATCAAAGCCTATGATGGCACGGGTGACCCCCGCTAATCATGTTAGGACATTCTCTAATGCACTGCTGCTGCAACCCGTGAATGATGCTATAAAGTGTCGGGCCTTCACTCAAACCCTGTCGGGTATGGCTCAAAGATGGTACAGTCGCTTACCCCCAAACTCTATTGGATCATTCAGAGAATTAAGTCAGGCTTTTATTAAGCAATTCATCAGTGGAAGAGTCCATGAGAAAAGTTCAGCATCTCTTATGAGTCTTGTGCAGGGAGCTAAGGAATCCTTGAGGGATTACCTGAATCATTTTACAAAGGAGGCTTTAAAAGTCCCAGACCTTGATGATAAGGTAGCCATGATAGCACTGCAACAAGGAACTAGGGATGAGTTTTTCAAGATGTCCTTGGCCAAACGACCCCCTGAAAACATGTTGCAACTCCAAGAGAGGGCAGGGAAGTATATCAAGGTTAAAGAAAGCATGAGGAAGACCGTAGTAAGTAATGAGCCCACTGGAGGCAAGAAGCGAAAAACTGATCTGGAGTATATCGCTAAGGACAAATATCCTAGAACCGAACAAAACCCTGATTCAACCCCCAAGAAGGGAGGACCTGGGCAAAAGTTCACTGAATACGCTAAGCTGAGTGCTCCTAGAAGTCAGATTTTGATGGAGATTGAGAAAGATAGAGATATTCGCTGGCCTAAGCCCTTGAAGGCTGATCCCGCCAAGCTAGATAAGAGCAAGTATTGCAGGTTTCACAAGGATGTTGGCCATGACACCGATGAGTGTAGGCAATTGAAAGATGAAATTGAGTTTTTGATTCGAAAAGGAAGGTTGAACAAGTATACTGGAGATGGAGGGGACAGAAACAATAATGGAAGGAAGAACTTTGAAGATCGTAGGAGGGACCAAGACGATCAGGGGCAGAATCCCCAACCTAGAGGGCCGGTTATAAATGCAATTTTTGGAGGACCACGATGCCCTTGAGGACCTGTGATAAACACGATCTTTGGAGGTCCAACTGCTGCTGGATTGTCCAAAAATTCCAGAAAGGCATACACCAGGGAGGTTATGCATATTGTTGGCGAAGCCCCGAAGAGGGCCAGGACAGAAGTAACATTGGCTTTTGATGATTCCGACCTAGAGGGCGTGAAGTTTCCCCATGACGACCCGCTCGTCATAACACCGATAATAGGAAATAGCCCGGTTAAGAGGGTTCTTGTGGATAATGGTGCTTCTGTGGATATCTTGCTCCACGACACCTTTTTAAGGATGGGGTATAACGACTCCCAGTTGACACCAACCGACATGCCGATATATGGATTTGCTGGAGTAGAATGTCCTGTGGAAGGGATAATCAAATTGCCAACCACCATAGGTACGGAGCCAAGGCAAGCAACGCAGATGCTGGATTTCGTGGTGGTAAAGGCTAGTTCAACTTATAATGCTATCATGGGGAGAATGGGGATACATGCCTTCAAGGCAGTCCCCTCTTCCTACCATTCAGTTATGAAGTTTCCCACCCGAAACGGGATTGGAGAAGAGAGAGGAGATCAAAAAATGGCTAGAAGCTGTTATGTGGCCTCTTTGAGGGCAGATGGAGTCGGGGGGCAGGTTCTTCCTATTGAAGATATGGATGTTCGAGAAAATGATGAGGATAGAGGAAGGCCAGCAGAAGAATTGGTTTCGGTTCCTTTAGACCCCAAGAATCCTGAGAGGATGACTTTCATTGGAGCCACATTAGAGGAGCCCCTTAGAGGGAAGTTAGTGAAATTTTTGCAAGAAAATAGTGATGTGTTTACATGGTCAGTAGCTGATATGCCAGGCATAGACCCGGAGTTAATTACTCACAAGCTAAACGTGGATCCAAGCCGGAAGACAGTGAAATAAAAGAAAAGAAATTTTGCCCCGGAAAGACAAGAGGCTATAAAACAGGAAGTAGAAAAGCTCTTAGAGGCTGGTTTCATTGAGGAGATTCAATTTCCGGAGTGGTTAGCAAACCCTGTAATGGTGAAGAAGGCTAATAAAAAGTGGAGGATGTGTATAGACTTCACTGATTTGAATGATGCATGCCCCAAAGACTGTTTTCCGCTGCCTAGAATTGATACTTTGATTGATGCCACTGCTGGACATGAGATGCTGAGTTTCATGGATGGATTTAGCGGATACAACCAGATCAAAATGCATAAGGTTGACATTCCAAAGGTATCATTTATCACTGACTTTGGTGTTTATTGTTATCTTGTTATGGCGTTTGGTCTCAAGAATGCAGGAGCCACCTATCAAAGGTTGGTGAATAAAATTTTTAAGAATCTTATTGGTAAGACTATGGAAGTTTATGTTGATGACATGTTAGTCAAGAGTCTAGTAAAGACTGATCATATAGTCCATTTAAGGGAAGCTTTTGAGGTCCCGAGGTACCACAAGATGATGTTGAATCCTACGAAGTGTGCTTTCGGAGTAGGATCTGGAAAATTCTTGGGATTGATGGTCTCAAAAAGAGGAATTGAGGCTAACCCCGATAAAATAAAGGCGATCCTGGACATGGAACCACCAAAAACCATCAAGGATGTTCAGAAGCTCACAGGAAGGGTTGTTGCGCTAGGACGATTCATCTCCAAGTCAGGAGACAAGTGCTTGTCATTTTTCAAGTCACTAAAGAGCATCAAAGGCTTTGTATGGAGTGAGGAAAATCAGAAGGCATTTGAAGAGTTAAAGAAGTATATGGGCCAGGCCCCGTTGTTGGCCAAGCCAGTTCTGAATGAAGTTTTATTCTTGTACTTGGCTGTTTCAGAGAGCGCCTTGAGCGCGGTGTTGGTTAAGGAGGAACTGAAGGTCCAGAAACCCGTATACTATGTCAGCAAAATTTTGCATGGCGCTGAGTTGAATTATTCAACTATTGAGAAATTCGCTCTAGCCTTGGTAATGGCTTCAAGAAAACTGCGTCCTTACTTTCAGGCTCATCAGATTGAGGTGCTAACGAATCAGCCACTGAGAAATATCATTCACAGTCCCAAGGCAAGTGGGAGATTGAT
Source organism: Apium graveolens (assembly GCF_009905375.1). NCBI lineage: Eukaryota > Viridiplantae > Streptophyta > Magnoliopsida > Apiales > Apiaceae > Apium > Apium graveolens. The sequence goes on along the minus strand of NC_133648.1, from coordinate 69,849,182 downwards.
TAAGTGGGCAATAGAGTTGGGAGAGTTCGATCTCAAGTATAAGCCACGTACGGCCATAAAAGCCCAGGCACTAGCTGACTTCGTGGTGGAATGTACCATACCCAACCAAGAAGTCGGGGGGCAGGAAGATGCCATACCTCAAGACAAGGGAGTCGATAATGAAAGCAAAGAGAAGGATGATAAAGAGTATTGGGTTCTCTATTTTGATGGAGCATCAAAAATAAACTCCAGTGGAGCAGGGTTGGTTTTGCAAAGCCCTGATGGGTTCTTAATTAAGTATGCTATGAAGCTAGACTTCCCAACCACAAATAATGAGGCAGAATATGAAGCCCTGATAGCTGGCCTTGGTCTAGCTGGGACACTTAGAGTCAAAAACTTAAAGGTCCGCGGAGACTCAAAGCTTATCATATCCCAGGTAAAGGGAGAATTTGAGGCAAGGGATGATACGATGGCCAAGTATGTACGCCTAGTAAGGGCTGTGATGACTCAATTTAATGAATGCCATGTTGAACACATTCCAAGGGAAGAAAATGCTAAGGCAGATGCGCTATCAAAGTTTGATTCATCTGAGATAGAAGAAAGTTCAGGAAGTGTATACTTCCGTATATTGAAGACACGAAGCATAGATGTTAAGCTTGTGGCTCCCATAGGCCTGGGGACGTCATGGATTGATCCCATCAAGGCTCACATTCAGACCAGTTGGTTGCCAAGTGATGCAACTGAAGCACGGAAGTTAACTATTCGAGCACTAAGGTACTCTTTGATAGATGGGATTCTGTATAAAAGATCTTTCGTGGTTCCTTACTTAAGGTGTCTCAGGCCCGATGAGGCACGCTTGTCTCTTGAGGAAGTGCATGAAGGTATTTGTGGGCAACACCTGGGGGGCAGGGCCTTGGCTCATAAGATAACCCGTTTAGGCTTCTATTGGCCAGAAATGATGGCTGATGCCAAAGAATATGTGAAGAAGTGTGATCGCTGTCAGAAGCATGCACCAGTTGTTAGACAACCCCCCGAGATGCTGACCTCTATCAACTCCCCAATCCCCTTTGCTATGTGGGGGATGGATATTCTAGGGCCTTTCCCTATGGCCACAGCACAAAGGAAGTTTCTGATTGTAGCCATTGATTATTTCACTAAGTGGATTGAAGCCAAGCCCTTGGCCAAAATCACAACTAAGCAGGTTGCACAATTCCTGTGGGAAAACATTATGTGCCGATATGGGATTCCCCATATCCTCGTCACTGACAATGGAACACAATTCAACAATGAGGAATTCAAGAAGTATTGTGAAGAAAATGAAATTGAGTTATGGTTCACCTCTGTGGCTCACCCGCAAGCCAATGGGCAAGCGGAGGTAGCAAATCGGATAATCCTGGATGGACTACGGAAGAGGATCGAGAAGTCAAGAAATAATTGGGTGGATGAGATACTTCCAATACTATGGGCCTATAGGACTACCTGTAGAGTCACGACTGGAGCAACTCCCTTCATGTTGGCATATGGGGCAGAAGCAGTGGTTCCCGTGGAGATATCACATTCTTCTCCAAGAATTCAAGCTTTCAATGCTGGGGAAAATGAGGAAGGGCAAAGGTTGGCGCTGGACTTAATTGATGAAGTGCGAGATAAGGCACATGCAAAGATAGGGTGAGAAATGCCAAAAAGGCGGGCTATGGTACCTACTTGATCTGGACCAAATCTAGAAGGATAATTATATGCATCTAAGTGTAACATGTTAGGAAAGGCTTGCCCAAATTCGGTTAAAAGTTCCCTAAGAGAAATAACTGAGGAATGTACAAGAGATTTTTTACCTCGGCTGGCCCTAGAGGGACGGGCAACAGCTTGGGGGACATGGGAGTGAGATGAATCAGAATCCGCCATGGATGAAGACAAAAACCCAGGAAGCTCTTGAAAGTAAGTGAAGAAGATGAAGATTCAAACGGAATCTTCAAAATAAGCCCAGAAAGCGGCGGAGTAGAAAGCCGGAAATCGCTTGGAGGTGGCGATTCTTGAGAGACTAATTGCAGAGTTGAAGTTTAGAAATTTTTATGAAAGTGAAGTGTGAGAAATGAACTCACACTCTACCTCTTATATAGAGGAGCTCAAAGATGCACAAACGGGCCTGGGCCTAAGAAAAAGGCGGGAAGCCCATAAGATTTGAATTTTGAAAAGATTTAAAATCAAAGTTCATTGAATGAATCAAGGCTCGAACAGCCTCAACAACGCCCAGGGTACATTATCCCAAGCCATTGTTAGAAGTGTGGCTCCTAGGCGTGGTACAACAACGCCCAGGAAGCATCTGTCCTCAACAATGCCCAGGATGCATCGTCCCTAGCCGTTGTTAGAAGTGTGGCTCCTAGGCGTGATACAACAACGCCCAGGAAGCATCTGTCCTCAACAACGCCCAGGATGCATTGTCCCTAGCCGTTGTGAGGAGTGTGGCTCCTAGGCGTGGATCAACAACGCCCAGGAAGCATCTGTCTCCAACAACGCCCAGGACGCAAGTTTCCTAGACGTTGTTAGAAAACTGTCTCCTAGGCGTGGGTGCACGACGTCTAGGATCTATGAATGCATCAGCCTCCAACAACGCCCTGGACGCAAGTTTCCTAGACGTTGTTAGGAAACCGTCTCCTAGGCGTGGATCAACAACGCCCAGGAAGCATCAGCCTCCAACAACGCCCAGGACGCAAGTTTCCTAGACGTTGTTAGGAAACTGTCTCCTAGGCGTGGATCAACAACGCCTAGGATGTATTGAGCAGCAAAAGTTCTATTTTTCTGATCATTTAATTAGAAATTAGGGAAAAAATCCAAGGAAATTCCTTAAATATTTTCTGAAAAATGTTAATATTTTCAGAAATAAGGAATAAATCCAGAAAATTAAAGGATAAATCCCAGAAATTAGGGAAAAATCCAGAAATTAAGGATAAATCCCAGTAAATTAGGGAAAAATCCAGAAAATTAAGGAAAATTCCATAAAATTAGGAAAAAATTCCTGAAAATTAAGATGATTCCTGAATAAAAGGAAGATTTATTGTAAATGTATAGGTTGCTCCACACTTTACGCAAAAATGAAACCCTGTAAGGGAACGAATAGATTTAACTTCTGCGAAACCTAATCAATGTTTCCCAAAAGTTGGGGGGCAAATGATAGGGATAAATAAGTCCTGATTTTATAATTAATGGGCTGCTAGGCCCAATAAGAAGATGTATGATATTCAGACCAGAAAGGTTAAGCCTGATGGACCAGATCAGGCCTGGTGGAATAAAAAAGGCCCAAAAGCCCTGATTATTAATTAATTTCGTAATTAATTAATAAGGGAAAAATCAGCTATTGAGAAGAGTCCCGATAAGGATATAAATCCTTATAGATTAGCCTCAAGGGGACCTAAAAGGATAAGGAATCAGCTTCCTACTTCCTAGGACTCCTAAGTCTATTCTAATTATGAGACTTGCCCACCAGGTCTCCTATACCAAGTCCAATTCAAGGACTCCCAACATCTATATAAGGGGCCTCACCCCACAAATCAGAACTACGTTTTTTGGCTTGATTCTCTAATTCACAGAGATACGTAGGCATCTCGTAAAGGCAGAATTAAGCTACGATACACGAGAGCAGCCATTAAAGGCCTTGAGCTCCCGAATCTTAGTAATAAATACAGCAAATAATAACCTTAGTTTTTTATCCATAACAACTGACAAAAATCAAAAGTTTATGTACATGGCCATGAATTGGCATGCTGAAAAGCAATTATTCTAAAAATATTAAGGTGTCATGAGTTCTTAAGTGTTTACCTTTCTTCATGTTCAATTGTATTTTGGTGATGGATCTTGATCCCGATTTAGAATAATAGTTCTTATATGTTTGTATGTATTATATGCAGGACGTTTTATGTATTAATTATATTAATTTGTGGGTGGCGTGAAGATCAAGAAGCATAAGTTAAATAGACTTCTACTAAATAGACTAAAACTAAAATAAGACAGGAATCAAAATAGGATTCTGCTCAAAATAGAATTCTGCGACTATTTATTAATAACATATACATAAGTGAAACCAAAAGTTGATGGTACCAAAAATTGGTGAAACCAAAATTATGTGTACCACTTAAAAAGGGGTTTCTCTTATTAATAAAGGTTAATTACTAATAAAAATAAAAATCTCATGTATATGGGCAGGAATTGGCATGTTCTAAGAAGTACTGACAAAAATCAAAAGTTTATGTACATGGCCATGAATTGGCATGCTGAAAAGCAATTATGCTAAAAATATAAAGTTGTCATGAGTTCTTAAGTGTTTACCTTTCTTCATGTTCAGTTGTATTTTGGTGATGGATCTTGATCCCGATTTAGAATAATAGTTCTTATATGTTTGTATGTATTATATGCAGGACATTTTACGTATTAATTATATTAATTTGTGGGTGGCGTGAAGATCAAGAAGCATAAGTTAAATAGACTTATACTAAATAGACTAAAACTAAAATAAGACATGAATCAAAATAGGATTCTGCTCAAAATAGAAGTCTGCGAGTATTTATTAATAATATATACATAAGTGAAACCAAAAGTTGATGGTACCAAAAATTGGTGAAACCAAAATTATGTGTACCACTTAAAAAGGGGTTTCCCTTATTAATAAAGGTTATTAATACCATGTATCACATCGAAAATAAATACAAGTCCTTTCAAGCCTCTCTTTATATATAGAGTCTTAGGGCACGAGTTTTATTAAGTTGAGAAAATAAGAATCGTATTTTTAATTCTCGGTCTCTTCAATTTTAAATTTTCCAAATATTCCGGTGATAGTTCTCAGGCTCAGTTCAAGTTCGCAGAGAGTATTTTCGATTAATCGATTATACTAGTATCTCGTTTTATCTTGGGAAGCAGGTTGCTAAACACGGATGGTGCGGGGCAAAATTGCTTTAAGGAGACAGTTTTCTGGACTCGAGATTAAATCCAATCTCTGTTTGTTTTCTCAAACCTTTATCCTAATTCAATTGTTAATTCTTATATGCTTATGTGATTTAAGAATTAACAATGTTCTTGTAAATTAGTTATATATTCAATATATATAAAAATGTCTATATTGTACAAGATTGATAACAATCTTAAAGCAGTTTCCTTCGATATTCATACTTTCTTGTGAGTACACGCAAAAGTCAATTTAATTGTTTAAATTGGATCACGGCCTTATACTTATCACTGATAGGCTCTGAATGATGTATTTATAGGTATATAAGTGGCCATTATTTGCCTCATTAATTAAATTAAATTTAGTACATTAATTTCTTTGATCACTTGTTGCCATGTGCTTGAAATTAATATAAATTTATTTTAAGTGGTGCTTTGTTTAAGCATAACAGGTACGAGCAAAAGTAAGCACAAAGTTGCTGGATAATTGGTTTTCTTATAAGCCTATTGTGTTTTACTGGTCATCGATTTATGATCAACTTATATTCAAGTGGACATATTTGGTGAATTCTGTTTCTCGGGTTAATCATTATAAATTGGTAGATTAAACCCAAATTTATAATTTGTCCATGTTTTCGCTATTAATGGATAACTTATTATGCTTTGTTTAATTAGCATGGTGATTCATAATAGATATGAGCTAGAGTTTCTTGATTCTGAATTGATTTCGGAATTATTAGTATACTGATACAAGAATTGTGACGGCCTCAACCCCGGGGTCAGGAGTTGACGTCACTCAACACAACAAACCACAATATAAACTACAAGATTATTATTAATATTAAACTATCACGACCCTAAACCAAGATCTGATCCATGTTCAAGTATGATTCAAGTTAATCATTATTACAAATCACTTATTCAAAAAGTCTGACACACTAAACTTATTCAGCAACTCATCAGACCGCACATGGTCTGGTACTAACTACCTCTGAGGAGCCGGGTCCAGAAGGGGCCGAGACACGATTTTGCCAAGGTTTGACTGGTCTTCTAGGCATCTGCAATGTATATATATATATATGTCTATATATATATATAACAGGTTGCAAGGGTGAGCATATAATCGCTCAGCAGTACCAATATATAAATGTCAAGATAAAAATAGTAAAGTAAACATTTATAGGAACAGAACTATAAATCAACATGAAATCTGAAATCTGCAAACCATTTCGAACAACAGTAATTAAAAAGAAAGGTGAGGTAACTGGATATCACTGACTAGCATGCTTTTAACAAAACAAACGTAGTTGTGTGTTGTGTAAGTACCAGAGTCCAATTTTAGCATGTTATTCACATTTATTAATCAACTGTATCAATCACTTATTCCCTTCGGGAATCACAAAGCCAAATCAGATACATAACGGATATGTGAAGACAGCTGATCAGGCTATCAACACCAGACGGCACCAACTTCCATCCCATAAACCTGTTCCGGAACTCAGAGACTAGTTAGGTCTCCCTGCTGGACTAATTGGTTATATAATGCGCGCAACCGAGTTAGCCTCTTACGCCACCTCGCTAGGCCACTCTGGCCCCTATGTATCCCATATCTGATCATTTTATCCAGTTTTTAAAACACTTGTACCTATCCCATTTAAAAATCATTCATTTTAACAGCACACGTAATCACAAATCGTTTCATTCAGGATAGGTACCTTTCGAAGTTACTTTTCCCCGAAACAAGTTTAAAACAGTTATTTATAACTACAGGGGATACGTAACTTAAAACGTTTATGTTCCTTTACGAGAATAAAACAACAGTCTATTCATACGTACTGGACCATAAAAGAATGGTCAGGGGTACTTACCTTGCAACGTTTTCGGAAACCCTAAGTAGCTTTTACGCTGACTTCGGTCTCGGTGAAACTCGACTGAGATCTACAGTAACAGAATATCCTAATTAGTTATACCGACATGCTTAATATCCTCGAATCCCAAAAACCCAATTCGATAACCCGACTCGTATAATGATTATACACATAATTACGTAATCTATATTCATATATGGGTAAAACGCTTTATATTGAATAGTACGCTTTTATCGTATTCTAAAATAATTTTTAGAAAATTTTGATAACGGCTCTTCTGTTTATAAGCCTACCCGTCGATACATCATCGACGTCCAATTCTCAACAAACACAATTCATAATTCGATACGACTTGTAATGCAAATATTTATTTAGTTTCAAAAATAGTTTATATGAATCGTTTTATTAATTTTATATTTAGGACTCAAAATCAATTCATCACCGTCCACCATCCACCGTCCACTCGTGAAAATTCATCGCGAACGGCGGAAAATTTTTCGGGGCACCCGATTATTCGGGTTCCAACACAAAAATTTTACCGATTATTTTTAAAATATTCCCGCACAAATAATTAATATCACGAATATTAATCAATAATTCCCTGCAATAAAAAGGAATTAAAATTAAAATTGCAACAGTCCAAACCAACTGCACACAAACGGCCCAACAAGGCCCAACACAGAAGCCCAACTGAATAATAGAGCAGAGAAGCACACAGCCACACACGCGGCCACGCGACGCCCACACACACGGCCACGCGCCGCCCACACACACAAACGCTAATACGCACACACACAAAAATATACACAGAGCACATACATATACACAAGTATATATATGCATATCAACTTAATAGCGATAGAACCAAGCCAAACCGGAGTTTAATCAGGAGGCGGCTCACCGGAGTAATAAGGCAGGAACATGGCGGAGCAACTGCGAGAAGGAAAATGAAGGGGAGTGTTAGTCGCTAAACAGGCGCTAATAATACACGCAAGTATACGAGTTCAAAAGTTGTATAGAATCTTTTATAGTTCATTCTCACAGAGACTGTATTGGTTAACTATTTAATTTATGCACCTAAGCAACAATGTATGGTTATTATCCAATGCTAAGACTATAACAAATTGAGATTATTTATAACTAAGAATTACGCTAACAATTATAACTACGAGAATAAGATTGACTGAATTGATATATATGACAAACATGGGATTCTAACTTCATTAAATACTTCATTCAATAGCTTTGTTATTCTTAACCTTAGCATGCAATGGTGACGACACTAATCAAGTAACACGAAACTGATAAACGCCAACTTTCGTTGCACGAGTACCATTCTACCAGACATCCACAAAAGAGATAGAAGCTGAATAGGCACCAATTATATTGAGACCCTATATGTCTATAAAATTTGGCAACATAACGGTTTAAGCACAAGTTATCTATCTTGATTACATAGGGCAAGTAAGATGGTTAAAATTATCTACGAATCATGCATAACACATACATGAACCTATGCTAGTATGGCAAGTTCTAAATCCTTAAATTCACTTTCGCTTCATTAAGAATTAACACACTATCTTATAAGTTCGCGACACTCATAAGACGAATACGCACAACCAATACTAGGATATCATATAATCACCACATACTAAGGCATCAAACAATTTAACTAAAGAAATCCATAAATAAATCCGCTAGAATCCCACGATAACGATTAGCCCATAATCGGACTCATCATCAACGTGGGTTCCGATGGAAACATGATATAGCAAACGTAGTCTTATACGAATAAATAATACCAAGTATAAACAAGATTATAGGTTCAACAAAACAAGAAATAAGCATCCAAATTACAACTCAAAACAAAGATTCACAAGAATAAACAAGATCGTCTTCGCCTTTGTTAAATTATGCTAAAGGTCTCTTGCCGTCTTCTCCTTGCGCTCTGGTCCGTCTCTTGCTTCATATCTATTAAAAATGACCTAAGGTTATTTATATAGCAGCCCTCAACATTCTGGAAGCCTTCCCTTTTAGAATTGCAGTAGAAACAGGATTCTGAAATTCGGCCACGGTGCGGGCGCGCGCTATCACAGCGCGGGTGCGCTGCATTTCTGGAACCTCGGCGTGGCCGCGCGCTATCACAGCGCGAGCGCGCCGTCCTTCTGGGAAAAACTCAGATTTCTTCATAAATCTTACTGCTTCGAGCCAGCTTTCCACGAGCTTTTATTCCAATACCACCTGGACACCAAATTAGCACCAAAACAATGCTAATTCACCTGATTACCTGAATAGTGCCTGAAATGCAAAAACACTAGAAAACACATTAAAACATCAACAACTTGAGTACATTTACACCAATTCAAAGCTTATTAAAGCATAATAAAGTGTCATAAATGCCACTAAACAGGGAGGAAGAGAAAATGACAGAGGAAGAAACGAGAACAGAGGGAGGAGACAACGGATTGTGAGAGAGAGACGAGTACTGGGGGTGGGGGTATTTTTATATATTTTTTTTCGTTTGGAAAATGTTGCAAAAGGGAGACAAACACGTGTCCCCTATTTTATTAAACTAACACATATTCGCAAGGATAATTACGAACTTTTTAAGGCCTAGTTCCCTCGAATTTCATAATTAACTAACCGAGTTGCACTTAAAACAATTTCAGAAAATCACGAAAATAGTCTTAAAATGTTATAAATATCCCGAAATTAATTAAAGCGTAAATTTCAAAATTTTAGAACTATTTCTGAAACACAATTTATACCCACTTTTAACAATTAAACGGATTAACGTGCGGGTGAAATTAATCCCAAAAATTTCCAAAATAATTTTAAAATTCTCAAAATATTATAAGCTTCTTAAAATACGAGTTTCATAATTTTTGAAGAATTCTGAAATTAAATACTGATTTTACAAATAAATGCAATCAGAAAATCATTTAAAGATAAATAATTAATGAAATATTGATTTCTCAATTTTATAATATCCTAAAAATAATTATTGAAATTATAAAATCATAAAAATAATTTTAGAGATAATCTACATATTTATGAAAATAAAACTGAAAGAAAATTACTTTTAAAAGCGAAACAAAACAATACAACTCAATAATTAACTACGCAATTCAATCCCATACACCAATAAATCACAAATAATTAATAAGAACCAACACACAGCTGTCAAATCCAATAAAAATATTTTATTTAATTAATTATTCAATAATTATACTTTTAAAATAATACAAAATATACGAGTCGTTATATGAATCATATATGCTATAGTTTCCATGCGTGTTTGCAACTTCATAACATGATATTGTTATGCGATTAAATGATATGGCTACATAGATGTGACCCATCATGATGGAACTTGATTATTTGGTGATTAATTTTTTATCATTGTTGAGTGATGATAAAGCATCAATTATTATTGTTTAATCATTAATAATAGAGTTATATCACAAACTTATAATATTGGATAGAGGCCTTACCGCGTATCTATCTATTTGGAGAAAATAGATTACAAGCATAGGTTTGTGACAATAAATGTGATGCAAACTATGTAGTTCTAAACATCATATTTTAATTTATTTATTTGTTAACAAATTGCTTTTAGTCTATATGGAGACTTTGGAAATCTATTAAAGGAGGCATAGGTTGTTTTATTATGTAAGGTGTCTCGTTAATTAACAATAGTTTGATGGGAAAAATTTGTTCTAATATTATCACTTGTGTTGTAATGGATATTACGAAGTAATATATGTTTGTTGTTAAACAATGTGACGAGTTGTGCAATTGAAGTGAACCAGATTTACAATTGCTCGGGATTCTTCACATTAAAAACCTAATAGGCCTGGAATACATGTTATGGGTGGCACAGGAATTATATTTTTTTAGTTGGATTTTTCCTCCAGTTAAATAGTAATTCCACGTTTTGGTGTAGGTCTGTTGCGACGGTGACACACGAGCCTATTATAGTGATCCATGTAATACTTAATAGGGCGAATATTGATATCATCTATTTATGCTGAACTTCGGAGAGAATCCGAAAATTTATTAAACCTAACGCATCAGTTGATCAAGGGTCACTGTATGTGGGTTTATTGAAAATTTATTTTCTTCTTTGGGCCTCTTCTGGTTGTACCAGTAGGTGAGCCTGAAATGTAGGTTCATGTGAACCATGTAAAATTTTTAGAGAAATTCAGTAATTGAATTTCTAATGATAAGAACTATATGAAAAGTTCTTTAAACAGAATATTAAAACCTTATAGGTTTTTAATGAATGACGTAAAACCTGCTCAGATGAGAGGTAGTGACACGATATGTGTTTACATTCTGGTTTGATATAAAAACATTTGTCACTCGGACTCGTAATGGAGTCAATATTGAAGCTAAATAGAGAGATGTGTGTTCTATAAGCTCAAGGGTAAAACCAACTTAATACAGATAATTAAGATGGTAGTGAATAAATTTAATGATGAATAATCACCGGGTGAATTCTGTTTGCAACGTGAATATTCATGATTTTGTTGCACCTTACTCGCATTAAATGAATGGAGTAGATGCAGGCTTGAGTTGCGCTCTAAGGGAGATGCAAAACGATTGTGATCAGCTCAGACTATCACTGAATTTGAGGATATTAGTTATGAAGGGCTAATCGTTCCTTAAACAAGATACCCCGGAAGGAAATAATTAAATTTCCTATTAGTTTTGGAATGTTTTCTGACATTCTGTGAAATATTAAAATTGTGGGGGTGTCTAGAATAGAAAATTATTGAATTTTCTATGAATAGTGGAATGTAATAAAACATTCTTGAAAATAATTGAAATGTGGGGTATCTCGAAACTTAATACCAATACCTCTATTGGTAACATGAGATCTAAAATCAATTGAGATATTTTGGATGGATACATAGACAATGGTTGAGTCTAATTATAACTAGTATATGAATTTATGAGATTCGTAAGAATATTATCACGGAGTTTAGGAATGCTTTTGCGATAAGCTAGTAGTTCCTAGTAGATCTGTAATTAAAAGTCATCTAAATGAACTTACGAGTTATTGGATGAATGTGAGGATAAACTTGTAGAGAGCAAAAGGTTTGGGTAATTGCTAGTCCTGAATGTCTTGATAATTTACTTGAAGGTAAACCTGTAAGTTTAACAGAAGCAATGCGCTTCTTGTATAATTCCTTGATAAGTGAATATATCAGGAGAAAATTTGACTATTATTGAGAAGTCAATAAATCAAGATTTTCTAGCCCATGTACTAGAAAATGGATTGTGTATGTTCTCTTTATGACCTTTGTGGGGGAAATGATGTTAAGAAATAGAGAGAGTGGTTCTGTTTGACAGAATCTTGTTTAAAAAATATATGGATCTTCTTACGAGATAGAAACATTAGGACTCAAATGAATTTTTAAATTGGGAAAATATACATGGGTCGGGGGAAGTAAGAGGTCAGACTGATAGTAAAATATTACAATCAAAAGTGATGACCTTATATACTTAATGAAATATTCTCGAGTTTTGAGAATAAGGTTCATTAAGATAATACTAAAATTATCGTATTGTGAAATTTAAAAGTACATCAATGAACATTGAGACGGTCTTTCTAAACAGATAAATGGAGAAATATCTATTTACATGAACCTGAGGGTTGCTCTAGATAAAGTAAGAGTAGAAAGTATGTATTTTCGGTAATCGTGTTGAGTGAAATAACATAAACACGAAATAATGGCATATTATGTTACATGATGATTCTCAATGATCAGGAGGAGCTCAAGATCTGACTGTGTTTAGATGTCATCAGTATTTGATGTGCCGTTAGGATTTGATGCATCATCAGTATCTATAGAACATCAGCATCTGAAGGCAGTCTATTGTGAAGATTAATTATATTCCTTATTTTGAGGGATGGAAATCTGTTGCGTTCTGAGTGATAGGACTTTGTATATTTAGTTAAAGATATGTATCATTTTCTGTATGTAATTGATAATGCATATCCTAGACTGATTTGTAGCAGATGTGTATTATATAAACACAGTTTAGGTCATCACATAGTGATTAACTCGAGCATTGTATGACCTAGTAGCTCTCAAGAACATCAGTATTTCTTGAGAGAGTTTGTAACAGTTTTATCAGAAATATAAAGAACTGTTATATATTTATACTTGTTCGAAATGTTTATACAATTGTATCCAACCCCCCTTAAACAATTATATTACTACTGGGCAACAATTGGTATCAGAGCTCACTGATAAATTTACAATCAGAAGCGATCTAAATATGTCTCTGAACAAGTATGAAAGTATTAAAATCCCCATTCTGAAAAAGGCTAAATATCCTACATGGAATGTGAAGAGGCTCATGCACCTGAATGCTACAGATCCAGACTATCTCGACGTAATCAATGATGGACCCTACATGCCAACAAAACTAGTGCCTGCAACTCCTGCTGTTGCTGAACACTATCAGTTGAAGGAGAAGAGTGGTGGACACTAGAAGAGAAAGTTGATTTGCTAAAAGATACAAAGGTAAGAAACATTTTGCATAACAGTTTTGATTCTATGATGTCAAACAGGGTTATAGCCTACAAGACTGCCAAGGAGATCTGGGTGCTCTTGAAACCCAATGTCAAGGAACCATGGCCATCAAAAAGAATAGAAGGGTTGTTCTAATTTAAGAATATGAACATTTTAAGGCCAAACGTGATGAAAGTTTCACCAACATCTATGACAGGTTTCTCACCCTGCTCAACAATCTATCCTTGGTGGGAAAGGTGTATGATCGGGAGGATTCAAAAACTAAGTTTCTGAGAGCCTTGAATGAGGAATGGGAGACTCAGACTTCAATCATACGACATCAATATGATTTGGAAATAATCACCCTGGATGAAGTCTATGGCATGCTGAGAACTCATGATCTGGAAGTTCAGCAAAGGAAAGAGAGGAAAAGCAACAAGGAAAATCAGTTGCTTTGAAAGTGATTGCTAAAGCTTTAAAAGAAAGGTCTATTGAAGCTGCGGAGAAAAAGAACAATCTGCCAGAATCAGATACTGATGATCCATCATCAAATCCTGATGATGATACTGATTCTGAAACTGAAGAGAACGTGACAAATTCTGATGTCATGCAAATGGCTGCATCGCTAGTTAAGGGCTTCAAGAAGATGCAATTCAGGAAGTCTAAGAAGAAAATAAGCTTCAAGAAGAAGTTCACTGGAGGGGAAAGGAAGTCGTTTGGAAGAAGAGAAGGAAAGGACTCTAAAGCTGGAAAAGTCGACAGATCAAAAATCAAGTGCTACAACTGTGATAAACCTGGTCACTTTGCTACAGAGTGCAAAAAGACAAAGCATGACAAAGGGAAGAACAAAGCCTTGATTACCTCAAGCAAGGACCGGATGGATTCAACTGATTCTGAAAATGAAGAAACATGTTATGCATTGATGGCTAGCTTTGATGATCCTGCTTCCTCTGTTTCTAAGGTATCAACTTCTTTCTTCTCTTTTGATACTGAAGATATATCTGAACTGAAATCTATTTTTAAGTCTCTACATGGAAATTTTAAAAATAAGATTCTATAGAACAATAAGCTGTGAACTGAAAATGAAATCTTAAAGTCTAGGAATGATCAGTTGGAGTCTGACTTAGTAAATCAGATTGAAATTCAGAAAGAATGTGAGAAAGCTAAACATACAGTAAAGATACTAGAAGCTAAGTATAGTATGTTAGAGAATGAATTAGAAAATGAAAGGAAAACCCTTAAAGCCTGGACTGATTCAGGCAAAAAGGTTCATGAGATGATCTCTAAGAAAAACTGGAAAGAATGTCTTGGTTATATAGATGGAATTAAGGATGTTGACACTGAAAATAAAACTACCCTTAAGTCTCATGTTAAGTTTATCTCTTCAGAAGCTGATGAACCCAAATTTATCTTTGAAAAGGGTTCAACATCAGCATCCCAAGAAAAGTCAGTAAGTGATAAATCTCAAAGAAAGGAAAACAAGGAAATCATTTAGACTGTTAAGAAGGAAAAGAATATAGGACTTTTGTCCAAAAGACAATTGAAAAAGAAATTATATGAGGTTACTCACAAACCTCAAGTTAAAAGTCCTAAAAGAAACAGGAATGGTAAGCAAGGTATTTCTAAGGATTCTAATTATAAGTTTGTTCTCAATGCTCCTAAAAAATATGGTTTTAACTGTGGTAATACTAATCATCTTGCTATTGATTGCAGGAGGAGTAAAAAAATGAAAACTGTAATTCCTGAGTCTGATGTTAGGGGTAGATCAGTATTTTATAAACCACAAAATCCTTGTTTTCATTGTGGTATTAGTTGGCATTCAATTTACACTTGTATTTTCTATCATAAGTTGTATCATAACTATTATGAACCTTTGCCTAAATTCAATAAAACTGCTTATGTACTCAATTCTTCTAGTTCTACTAAATCTACTTCTGACAAGACAAATCCTGACAAGGGAAAAACTGTCAAAAGTGAGCCTGAATCACAAAGACTTAATTTGTCTAAAAAGAGGGCCCAACAAGTGTGGGTCCTTAAAAATCCTTATAATTAATCACTCCTCTAACTGCAGGGTAACAGGAAAAACACTCTTATCTTGGATAGTGGATGTTCAGGAAATATGACTGGAAATAAATCTCTGTTATCAGAATTTGAGAAGAAGGCTGGCCCAGATGTATCTTATAGAGATGGAAATATAGGACACACTCTGGGATATTGCAATTTGATAATTGGAAAGGTAGCAATAGAGAATGTAGCTCTGGTGGAAGGACTGAAGCATAATCTTCTAAGCATCAGTCAAATCACTGACAGAGGTTATCATGTGGTGTTCTATGACTCTCACTGTGAAGTTGTTCAAAACAAGTCAAAGAAGGTTGTCTTTATGGGATACAGACATGGCAATATATATAAAGCAAGACAGCATGAAAGTCTTGAGCAAGAAGCTACTTGCCTTATCTCGAAGGCATCAGTAGATGAGAGCTGGAATTGGCACAAGAAGCTCTCACATCTCAACTTCAATTCAATCAATGAACTTGCCAAGAAGGAGCTAGTAAGAGGATTACCAAATATGCTATACTCATCTTATGGTCTTTGTAATGCTTGTCAAAAGTCTAAGCAAAGAAGGGTATCTTTCAAAAGTAAAACAGAATTCTCTGTTACTGAGCAATATCATATGTTACACTTGGATCTCTTTGGACCAGTAAATATAATGTCTATCAACAAGAAAAGGTACACACTTGTAATTATTGATGATTTCACTAGATACACTTGGGTTTATTTTCTACACAGGAAGGATGAAACTCTAGAAATTCTTCTGGATCATATAAGGAAAATTGAGAATGGATCCACCTTCAAAGTAAAAATACTGAGAAGTGATAATGGTACTGAGTTCAAGAACTCAAAAATGGAGGAATTCTGCAAGTATAAAGGCATCCAACAACAATTCTCAGCTCCTGGTATACCCCAACAAAATGGTATTGTTGAGAGAACGAACAGAACCCTGTTTGAAGCTAACAGGACTCTGCTAGAAGAAGCAAAACTACCCACTTACTTCTAGGCTGAAACAGTAAACACAGTCTGTTATACTCAGAATATCACACTGATAAATAGACATGGTGTTACTCCTTATCAGATGCTGAAAGAAAAGAAGCCCAATCTCAAACATCTTCATGTATTTGGATGTAAGTGCTTTGTTCTGAGAACTCATACTGATCAGCTAGGAAAATTTGAATCAAAAGCTGATGAAGGAATCTTTGTTGGTTACTCACCATCAAGAGCATACAGGGTTTTCAATTTGAGAACAAATACTGTAGTTATCTCCATAAATGTATCTTTTGATGATAAGAAGATTCCTGGTTTTGAAGAAGACTCTCATGAAGTCTAATCTTTGTAAATAAAAATGCACTGTTGGAATCTGGATTAAACTCTAATGAACTGTCAATTACTGATGATCCAAATCCTGATACTCCTTCAGATTCTCAAGATGATCATTGTACTAATGAACCTGCACATGTTGAGGGGGAACAACAACAAGGTTCAACTAATAGTACTAACACTGAAGAATCAACTAAAGGTTCTTCTCAATTTGTTCATTCAGAATCCAATGTTGATTCAAATCAGATGGACATGAGTCAAGTCCCAAAATCTCATCAGGAGGTGACAGCACTGATTCAGGGGGAGCCTCAAATGTATTTGATGAGGCATACAATTCAGGGGGAGCATCTGGCTCCAGAAGGACACTTCCTAGTGCCAGAAAATGGACTAAAGATCATACTCTTGATCTGATTATTGGAAATCCTGATGAAGGTATAAAGACAAGGAGTGCAACTCAAAATGAATGTTTGTATCACAATCTACTTTCAAAAGAAGAGCCAAAGAAAGTAGAAGATATATGCATTCAAGGATGCAGATTGGGTCATAGCTATGTAAGAAGAGTTGAATGAGTTCGAAAGAAATGAAGTATGGAAGCTGGTGCCAAGACCTAAAAACAAGTCAATTGTAGGCACAAAGTGGGTCTTCAGAAATAAGACTGATTCTAATGGAACTATTATCAGAAACAAGGAAAGATTGGTGGCTAAAGGATATTCCCAACAGGTTGGCTTTGATTATGATGAAATATTTGCTCATGTTGCTAGGATGGAAGCAATCAGAATTTTCTTGACATATGCTGCACACAGGAAATTTAAAGTCTTTCAGATGGATATCAAGAGTGCATTTCTCAATGGAGAACTTGAAGAGGAAGTCTATGTTGAACAACCACTAGGTTTTGTGGATCCCAAACATCCTGATTATGTTTATAGACTTGACAAAGCACTCTATGGACTAAAGCAAGCACCTAGGGCATGGTATGAGACCCTTGCTCAGTTTCTACTGGAAAGTGGATTCCAAAGAGGTACAATAGATAAAACTTTATTTTATCTGAATTAAGGTAAAGATCTGCTTTTAGTTCAGATTTATGTGGATGATATCATTTTTGGATCAACTAATCAAAAACTGTGTGATAAGTTCTCAAAGTTGATGCAATCAAGATATCAAATGAGCATGATGGGAGAGATGAGTTACTTCTTGGGATTGTAAATTAAATAGAATGATAATGGTATCTATATTAATCAGTCAAAGTACACAAAGAATCTGTTGAAAAGGTTTAATATGCAAGAAAGTGCAGCTGCAACTACTCCTATGGCAACTGCTACAAAGCTAGATCCTCATGAAGGTACAACAGTTGATGTCACAAACTATGGAGGTATGATTGGTTCTCTTTTGTACCTAATGGCTAGTAGGCCAGACATTATGTTTTCCATTTGTTTATGTGCAATATTTCAAGCAAATCCAAGGGAGCCACATCTTATTGTAGTGAAGAGAATCTTCAGATACCTCAAGGGTACTGTATCACTTGGTCTCTGTTATACAAGGGAAGCTGATTTTGAATCATATGGATATTCAGACGCTGACTTTGCTGGTTGAAAGATAGACAGGAAGAGTACATCAGGGAGCTGTCAGTTTTTGGGAGGCAGATTAGTCTCATGGTTCAGTAAGAAGCAGAAATCCATTTCTACTTCAACTGCTGAGGCTGAATATATTGCAGCTGAGAGCTGATGTGCTCAGTTGTTATGGATGAGAAACCTGCTCATGGACTATGGATTATCATTTTCTAAAATTCCTATTTATTGTGATAATCAAAGTGCTATTGCTATGACAGGAAACCCAGTGCAATAGTCTCTTACTAAACATATCACCATCATATATCATTTTATAAGAGAGCATGTCATGGAAGGAATGATTGAGCTTTATTTTGTTCCTACTTATCTGCAGTTGGCTGATATCTTCACAAAGCCATTACCTGAAGCAAAATTTACAAAGCTTGTCAATGAACTTGGTATGGTTAGTTGGGAAAAATAAATTCTTTTAAATTTATATTTGATCAAATCCTGATGTATATTGATCAAATCCTGATATGTCCTAAATGCTGCTCAAGATATTAAGATGGGAATTTTTGATGTATTTTATTATATGCATGATAAATTAAGTGAATTTATTTGCTAATAGTGCATGTATGCATATATGTCATTGTCATCATTGCAAATTAGTCTAGGGAGACGCGTTTTAAAAAGATATCTTTTGGTTAAAACATTAAGTTAACTCTGCACTTAATAATTAATCAGACCCCTAGTCTTTTGATATTCCCTCTCTCTCTCGGTTATTTAAATCATCACTCATCATCCAGTCAAATCATCTCTTCCTAAACACAAAATACTTCCTTCAATTTCATTTCTCATATCTCTTTCTTCTCAAACAATGGCGCATTTCAACTGGTTCTACAACCATATCACTAATATTGTAACATTTTTTTATGATGGATTGCAAACTCAATATCACATCAACGCCATTTCAAATGACATCTGGAGTCCACTTCATGAAATCATCAAAATGACCTTCTGAGATTTCAAAGAGATCTTTCCCTCAACACTCTTCAACAGCAAGAGAGGATCATTCTCCTTGCTGTCCTCTTTGTTGAAAGCCGGAAGAAGCCCTGAACATTCTCTGACTGTTTTTCTTCACCATCAGCTTTGTCAGGCTTCTTAGACTAAGGTTGTTGATGTTCTTCTCTATTATACTAGGATTTTCCTGTAATCATCTATGCATGTAATCAAAAATTTCATGAAATGTACTCTCTTGAATTAATAATGAAATTTTGTTTGTTTTGCTTACAAGACCTAATCTATGTTCCTTAGTTGTGTATGCATGTGTTCGTTCTTAATTGTAGCCTGTTAATCTCTAGATCACACAATTAACATATATCTTTTGATGATTCTTGAGATTAAAATTGTGGTTTTCTGATAAGCTTGAGTTGTTTTGACAAATACTGATGAATTTGAATCGACAAATTCTGACGATGTCAAATCCTGACAGATAAGAGGTACCAAATACTGATGACAGGTCAGCATGTTTTAATTTAGAATATTATTGAAAAATGATTTCTGAATTGTTTAATACTGAAAAGTGATTGTCTTCTTAATTATTGTTTAAAAGTGGATAAATTGTTGAACAAAGTCACACAACAATTTACTAAAAGAGCAGTGCGTCCTTTGTTGCTAATTCCGCACATTACTCCACTTTTCACTCCAATTCTTCAGTAATTATCCTCTATCAGAAGTCTAATTCAATAAGCTTTCTTCTATGAGTGTGTTACATACAACTAAGCTCTGCAAACTTATGTTTGCACAAGAACCTCTGTGACACATATTATCATACACACAGCCTCACTCTTCACATCTAACGAATATTTTTCCTCAACGCCTACAAACATCATGTCATCTTCTAAGATTTCACCCTTCTTCAGCCAAACCACTATTATCATGGCAACACTTTTGGAACCAATAACTACTTGGCTCCGTTTACACATCAGCAGTTTCCTCAATCTTTTCATGATAAACATGATTTCTTACTCTAATGTCCAATTGGATATGCTCTCACAAATCCTACTAAGATATCATACAGGGTTGTAATGCATGTATGGGATACAGCTCTAGTTAATGAAACAAATATTGCTTTCTCCTTTGAATATAAGGGACGCAGGTATGAGGTTGATACTGATGTCCTGGTTCAAGCATTGAGGTTTCCTGCTTGTGATGGTGCTCCTGATAATTATGCAACTGAGCAGCTGTTTGATATGCTCTGAACTACAAAGGTGACATCACAATAATTAGAAAATTGACAAGGACAAAATTAAAGAGAAAATGGAATTTCTTCTTTGATTGCATCAGCAGATGTTTCTTGAATAAGACAACAAATTTTGATGCTCTTCTGTCTACTTCTATGAGAATTGGGTACTCTCTTCTCTATTCTGGTAATTTTGACTATGGTAACACCATTCTTCAATTCATAATTTCTAGGAGAATGGATACATCAAGAGTAATAGGGTATACTAGATTTCTTCTACTGATTTTTAATTTTCTATGCCCTAATGCTGAATTTGCTAATGATGAATTGCTTCCTGTATTTCAAATTTCTGAGAAGGCTATCACTGATCATATTAAAAGAGATGAAAAGAATAAGTTTTCAGGACCTCCCTTCCTGCCTCAAGAGGTTAGGTAATTTCTATTGAGAAATATACCTACTCCTTCACAAGTGCCTGCAAATCCTGATGTTGGTACCTCTGTAACATTTCCTGATATTGTGGAACAAGATACTACCCATCTTGTTTCTAATCCAAGCATTCCTTCTCCTAAACAGAACTCCAATCCAGCTCCTAAATCAGCCTCCTCTGATATCTCTCAAAAGATATCAGTTGTACTAAAGAAAAGGTTGGTTAATAAATCTATTCAATCTAAACAGAGAGCTCAACAGGCCTCACTGAGTGAGAGTGAGAAGAAAGAAGAATGTTTTCCAGTACGGAAAAGAAGGCTGATTATGCAAGATGATTTTAACTCTGATGATCATATGCCCATTAGGCCAAGGATGAAGATGATAAAATCATCAGTTGCAATTCCTGATGACTCTATTGACACAGCTGGAACTAAGGAGCCAACTACTGATGATAGTGCTCTGATCAAAAAGTTTCCAGTGAACAAAAAAACTGCTGAGTCCAAGAAAACTGACAAGAGCGAGTTGAAAAGAAAAGCTGAAGATGTGGTTAGGTACATCAGAAAGAAGAAAAAGGCTCAGTCCTCTACTATGGATGTCAATCCACAAAAACCTAAGTCTCAAAGGGATTTAGCAACTGAGACACATACAGTAACACAAGAACTATCTTCTCAAAGGGAAGATGCAAACAAAGAGGCTGCACAAATAATTGTTGATTTTGCTCAAGGTGATCTTCTTGCTGCTGTTAGGGCGAAATCACGCACTAATATTCACGCAAGTATACGCGTTCGCAAGTAATATAGAATACTTTCTAGTTCGTTCCCTCAGAGACTCAGACTTAAGTTATTGTCTAATTTAACTCACTCACCAATGTATGATTACTTCTCAATGTTAAGATAACACTTAAAATTGTTGATTAAATATTAACTATAATTAAATACTTAATTAACCACTTAACTAACACTTCAATTTATCAATAATAAAACACTCATGAGATCACAACTTCATTATTACTTCCTTCTATAGCCATAGTTATTACCTTTAGCATGTGACAGTGATGATATTAATCGAATAACACGAAACTGATAAAAGCCAACTTTCATTGTACTAATACCATTCTACCAAACATCCACAATTAAGATAGAAGTTGAATAGTCATCAATTATGTTGAGTTCCTATATGTCTACAGAAATTGACAACACAACGAATTAAGCACAAGTTATTCCTTTTGATTACATAGGGCAAATAAAACTGTTAGAGTTACCCACTAATCATGCACACTGTACATGAACCTATGCTAGCATGGCAAGTTCTAAATCTCAAGATCCACCGTCGCTTCACAAGAGATTAACACCCTATCTTATATGTTCGCGACGCACATAAGACGAATACGCACAACCAATACTAGATATCATGCAATCATCACATACTAAAGTATTAAACAATTAACTAAAGAATTCCATAATAAATCCGTTGCAACTCCATGATCACGATTAGCCCATAATAGAACTTATCGCCATCATGGGTTCATATGAAATCATGATAACAAACACAAGAAAATAATAACTAAACTGATTATATTAAAACAGAGTACGTCACAAGAGTAAATAAGTCAAAGCAAGAAAACTAGCATCCAACGTTACAACGAAACAAGAATCACAAGAATATATGCTTCCTCTTCGCTGCTGTGTGCTAAATCGGTCTTCTTCCTTATCTCCTTCGCTTCTTGCAAAACACAAGCTAAAACATAATCTCCTCTTAATACTCTGTGAAAAACGTCTCAAATCTACTTATATAATAGTCCCATAAAACTCAGATTACATAGAAGTTGGAAGCCAAACAGAAGTAGAAGTCTAAAATAATATATCTTTTTCCCCGACCCTGCGCGGCCGCTCAGCATTTCTGCGCGGGCGCGCAAGGCTGCTGCGCGGCCGCTCAGCATTGCTGCGCGGGCGCGCAGGACCCTACTGGAAAATTTCCAGGTTTTCTCTGTTTCTTCGCCGTAATCTGCCCGTTCTTTTCCTCTCGCAATGGTGAACACATGCCAAGGCTTATTCTTGATGATTCCTTCTCCGAAATGCAACTAATACCCTGAAATGCATAAACACTAGAAAAACGCATCAAATACACAAAATACTTGATTTCAAGACACCAATTTAAGCCATTTTAAGACGTTCTAAGTGGTATAAAATGCCACTTATCACACCCCCAAACTTAAATCGATGCTTGTCCTCAAGCGTCACAGACTCAAAAACAAATAAAAATATGCATGAATGCAATCTATATGAAAATGCAACGATCCCCCTTACTACAATTAACCAACCAAATTATCATGTCTCAACGAATGCAGTTTGACACTAAAGATCAAGAAACTCATGCAAACGGACATACCGCCAGAAACGTGGTGTGTGCAAATGCTTAACAGATATGCTTTGGAACTAGACCAATCACTATGACTAGACTATCCTCAAGGCAATCCTACGATTATACAAAGAATAAAAATTCTAGGCACAAAGTGATATACAACACTACAAGAACTCTGGAGCTTACTACGGAATTGTGCTTTTTATTTACAACTCAAATGCTTATTTGACCGTGCAATGAGTGAGGTCCACAAAAGACTTATACAATGGTATCCATGTAACGAGCGTTAGGTTAGCGAATCCCAGACTCTAAAAGCCTTAGGTCACTAGGCACAAAGTCCCCTAAGAACTTAATAACTCGAATACCAAAGAGCCCACTCTTGATCAATTACGCAAAAAAAAAAAAAAAATCTTTCTTTTTTTTTTTTCTTCTGAGCAAGTGCGTTTCGCTCCATCTTGCTCAACCCTAGACTACTCACATAACATGCGAACCGGCTACTAGCCATTTGACGCCTAGCCACAAATAGCAACAAATTCCATTTTTACTCCATATTTTTTTTTCTTTTTCATGCCTTTACCACTAAGAACCTATTATCAAATTCTAAGCATAATAAATAGATTATCCTCGAAAATAATCAGATCATAACAACAATCTAGTCCTTAAGCATTCTCTAAGACTTAGTGAAAATACAAGTGCTTCTAGCATGCATATCAACCTACACAACTTAATATCACTTTAATGTTATCACTACACTCGCCTCAATATCACAATTCAGTCGATAAATCATTGCAAAAGGGATCATGGTATATGCATGAGCTATATGATATGACAAACAAATAAAGCTATATAAAAAAACTATATGGCAAAAATTATACAACTATATGAACTAACTATCATGAATATGCAACTATATGACACACACAAAATATTCCTTAACTACCACCCCCAAACTTAAAATCTTCACTGTCCCTAGTGAAGGTAGTAGAAAGGAACACAGGGTATACCTACTCGGAGTCATCATCATCATCACCCTCAGTGGGTGGAGTATCAGGCGGCGGGTATGCAGAGTCCTCACCAAAAACTGGCCACTGGATATCAGCTCCAAGGCCTCGAAAAGCAGTCCCTAACGCAAGGGTGAGCTCCTGAGCAAACCTGCTCTGCGTCTCATACATGACATCCATCCACCGTGAAAGCCTCCTATACTGGGCATCACCCATCCCAGCACCCTCCTGAACTCTCGAAGAACTAGCCTCACCACGCCCTGGCCTGGCCATAGTAGCACCTCGTGCTGGACGCCCTCCTGGAAGACGATAACCCAGCCCATGCTCCTCAGGCTCACCACCGGTCCACTCCTGCATCCCATTCAGAGTGCCAGAATCTATAGGAGCTGCTGGCAACTGCAACTGCTCATGAGCCGGCCAGTTTACTCCTACTGCACGGCATAGCTTTGTAACCGTGGATGCATAAGGGATGTTCATATGCTTTGCTCCCCTCAAAAACTTCAGAATTCCTTGGTAGATAAACTCACCAAGGTCCACATAGTATTCCTCATTCAGAATTCCCCACAACAACTGTGCTCTCTCAACTGTGACCTCGTGTGCATGTGAAGAAGGCAAAATATTAGCACATATAAATGCATTCCATGCACGGGCATACCTGTTCATGGAGATCGCCGGAAAGTGACGATATTCATTATTGGCTGGACTGCGGTTCCAAACTGTGCCCGGTCGACAGAGAGTCGCATAAATCAAATCCAAGTCAAAATCCTCAGCAGTCTTTTCATTCCAGTTCTCCTCCTCGGGCTTCCTCTCTCGCTGTCCAATCACACGGCGAATCGCCGCAGGATGATAATCAATCGTCAGCCCACGAACTACAGAAAACCCATTCTTTTCAGCCTTCGCGTTCGCGTAGAACTCGCGAACAACACTCATTGGTACTGCTTCGGGTGACTCACAAAAAGCTATCCACCCCTTCTCTGCAATCATGGGCAACAACTCACCATCCCTCCCTGATGGTAAAAACCCCCTCTCTTTCAGAATCGGCTTCCCCAACAGCCTAGTGTACTCCTCCTCTGCGGCTCTGTCAGTTAACCGAGGCCTTGCAGCAGTACCCCTTGATGAATCAGCAGTAGGAACTGTGCTGCTGCTGTCAATAGTGCGTGCTCTCTTGGGTGCCATTGATTTGTGAATAAAAGTGTGTAAGAACTGATTTTTTGATATTAATGAGAGGGTTCAAGTGTAGGAAGTTGTGGGAGATATGTAGGATAGGTGTATGTATATATAGGGTGTGGAGTAGGTTAAATTAGATTAGGAGTGGGGTTGAGGGATAAAATCATGGGGTAATGGGAAAAGAATTCGTGGGTTTATGGGCTGTAATGGGTTTTTGTGTTTTTTTTTTTTTTTTTCTCTGAACTGTAAAAAAATTTCTGGAACTCGACCCCTGCGCGGCCGCTCAGCATTTCTGTGCGGGCGCGCAGAAAGCTGCGCGGCCGCTTAGCATAGCTGCGCGGGCGCGCAGAGGGTCTCTGGAAAAAAAAAATTTCAGCCCCTGTTTTCTGATTTTTTTTGTGTTTTTGGATAGGTTATTAACTTCTAAGGGTTCCTGTAACAACAATTCATGGGTTGCCTCCCACACAGCGCTTCTTTTTCGTCATTAGCTTGACGTTCCGTACCTTTCTCAAGTAGTCAACAAAATGGCACTAACCACCTCTCGGTTTGCCATGTCCCCATAGTAGTGCTTCAACCGCTGACCGTTAACCTTGAATGCTTGGTCCGAATCATTCTCAAAAATTTCCACCGCTCCGTGTGGAAACACAGTTTTGACAATAAAAGGTCCAGACCACCTTGATTTCAACTTCCCAGGAAAAAGTCAGAGCCGAGAGTTGAATAACAGAACTTATTGCCCTGGCACAAATAACTTAGGATGTAGCTTCCTATCGTGCCACCTCTTCACCTTTTCCTTATACATTTTGTTATTCTCGTACGCTTGAAGTCGAAATTCATCAAGTTCATTAAGCTGAAGCATTCTTTTCTTACCAGCTGCATCTAAATCCAAGTTCAATTTCTTCAATGCCCAGTAGGCCTTATGCTCAAGCTCCGCCGGTAGATGACATCCCTTATCGTACACCAACTGAAACGGTGACATCCCAAGTGGAGTTTTGTATGCTGTTCTGTAAGCCCAAACAGCTTCATCGAGCTTTAAAGACCAATCCTTCCTTGACGGACAAACAACCTTTTCTAGAATGCGCTTTATCTCTCTGTTAGACACTTCCGCTTGACCATTTGTTTACGGGTGATAGGCAGTAGCTACTCGATGATTCACATTATAACGCTGCATCATAGAAGTGAACTTATGGTTGTAAAAATGCGATCCTTCATCACTTATGATTACCTGAGGTGTTCCAAACCTTGTGAAAATTTGCTTATAAAGAAAATTTAGCACTGCCTTTGCATCATTTGTCGGTAAAGCTTTAACTTCGACCCATTTTGAGACATAATCGACTGCTAGCAAGATGTATTGATTATTGCAAGACGAGATAAAAGGCCCCATGAAATCGATTCCCCATACATCAAAGACCTCGACTTCAAGCATCACATTTAATGGCATCTCATCCTTCCTTGACAAATTTCCCACTCTTTGGCAACGATCACACCTTAAAACAAACTGATGAGCATCCTTGAACAAGGTGGGCCAGAAAAAACCTGCTTGCAGAAAATGAGCTGCCGTCTTCTCACCTCCATAGTGTCCACCATAAACCGTGGAATGGCAGTCTCGTAATATCCCCTCCGTCTCACAGAACGGGATACATCTCCTGATGATCTGGTCAGCTCCCTGTCTAAACAAATATGGTTCATCCCACATATACCACTTCACCTCATGCAGAAACTTCTTCTTTTGCGCGGATGTCAAATTAGGAGGCATTATATTGCTGACAAGATAGTTTACAATATCTGCAAACCATGGTTCTTCCTCCTGAATTGCAAACAACTGCTCATCCGGAAAAGATTCATTGATGAACGTCCTATCTTGTGAAGTAGAATCGGGATTCTCCAACCTAGAGAGATGGTCAGCTACTTGATTCTCGGTACCTTTTCTATCTTTGATCTCTAACTCAAATTCTTGAAGTAAAAGCACCCAACGAATGAGTCTCGGCTTCGAATCCTTCTTAGAAACCAGATAGCGAATAGCTGCATGATCAGTGAATACTGTTACTTTCGTACCAAGCAGATAAGATCGAAATTTCTCAAAGCCAAAGACTATAGCCAAAAGCTCCTTCTCAGTAGTGGTGTAGTTCAATTGGGCCCCATTTAAAGTCTTACTCGCATAGTAGACCACATGGAAGAGATTTTTCTTGCGCTGTCCCAGAACTGCACCTACCGCATAGTCACTCGCATCACACATCATCTCAAACGGTTCTGTCCAATCTGGTGCTGTAATAACTGGTGCCGTGATCAAACTCTCCTTGAGAGTCTCGAATGCTGCCAAACATTCATCATCAAATTTGAAAGGCACATCTTTCTCAAGTAAATTGCACAACGGCTTAGATATCTTTGAAAAGTCCTTGATGAATCGCCGATAAAAACCCGCATGGCCGAGAAAACTACGGATTCCTTTCACCGAATTAGGTGGGGGAAGATTTTCAATGACTCCCACCTTGGCCTTGTCCACCTCCAGACCTTTGCTAGAGACCTTATGCCCAAGGATAATGCCTTCACGCACCATAAAATGACATTTCTCCCAATTAAGCACCAAATTAGTTTCCACGCATCTTTTGAGTACGGCGCGCAGATTATTCAAACATTCATCATATGAGTGTCCAAAGACGGAGAAGTCATCCATGAACACTTCGACGTTATTGCCAATCATGTCAGAGAATATAGCCATCATACATCTCTGAAAGGTGGCCGGGGCGCCACATAACCCAAACGAAACTCTTCGAAAAGCAAATGTGCCAAATGGACAAGTGAAGGTAGTCTTTTCCTGATCCTCTGGTGCAATACAAATCTGATTATACCCGGAATACCCATCCAGAAGACAAAAATACTCATGTCCCGCCAATCTGTCAAGCATTTGATCAATGAATGGGAGAGGGAAGTGATCCTTCCTTGTGGCTTTGTTCAATTTTCTATAATCCATGCATACTCTCCATCCTGTAACTGTTCGAGTAGGGATGAGCTCATTCTTTTCATTTGCGACCACAGTGATACCTCCTTTCTTAGGTACGCATTGCACGGGGCTCACCCATGAGCTGTCAGAAATAGGATAAATGATGCCTGCATCTAGCCATTTCAGAATTTCTTTCTTCACCACCTCCTTCATGATCGGGTTCAGTCTTCGCTGCTGTTCCACAGTTGGCTTACTACCTTCCTCTAACAGAATTTTATGCATACAATATGAAGGACTTATCCCCTTGATGTCTGCTATGGTCCATCCTATAGCCGATTTGAATTCTCTCAAAATCCTTAAGAGCTTGTCTTCCTCACTACCTGAAAGGTCAGCTGAAATAATAACAGGTAACGTAGATGAATCACCTAAAAAGGCATACCTCAAGTGTTCAGGTAATGGTTTGAGCTCTAAGGTAGGCACTTCCTCTATTGATGGTTTGAGCTTCCCTTCAGCGTTCTTGAGGTCAGAAGTACCAAGAGATTCAAATGGTATGGCGAGCTTTCGCTTCCAGGGAGAAGCGTTCAGATATTGTAATTGCTCGTTGCTATCTTCATCATCACTGTCAAATTCCCCCACTAAGGCCTTTTCCAATGCATCAGACATTAGCATGTGATCGAGTTCCGAAGTAACCGCAGAATTAATCACATCCACTTTTAAACACTCCTCATCTTCTGTAGGGAATTTCATTGCCTTGAATACGTTGAAGGTCACATCCTGATCTTGGACCCGCATAGTAAGTTCCCCTTTTTGCACATCTATCAAGGTACGGCCAGTAGCCAAGAAAGGCCTCCCCAAGATTATGGGAATCTTCTTATCTTCCTCAAAATCCAGAATAACAAAATCAGTAGGAAAGAAGAGCTTATCCACCTTGACGAGCACATCCTCAACTATGCCCCTTGGGTAAGTAATGGAACGGTCCGCCAATTGTAGCGACATGTATGTGGGTTTTGGATCAGGCAGATCCAGTTTTTTAAAGATCGACAATGGCATCAGATTAATGCTTGCTCCCAAATCACAAAGGCACTTGTCAAAAGTTAGATTGCCAATGGTGCAAGGAATGGTGAAGCTTCCTGGATCTTTTAGTTTTGGTGGTAACTTTTGTTGCAGAACCGCGCTGCATTCTTCCGTGAGAGCAACGGTTTCAAGGTCATCCAGTTTCACCTTCCTTGAAAGAATAGTCTTCATAAACTTCGCATAACTAGGCATTTGTTCCAGAGCCTCAGCGAAAGGTATATTGATGTGAAGTTTCTTGAACACCTCCAGAAACTTCCCGAACTGTCTATCCAGCTTTTGTTGCTCCAATCTCTTAGGAAAAGGTGGTGGAGGATAGAGCTGTTTCTCCCCTGTATTAGCCTCAGGCAGAGTGTGTTCAACAGTAGTCTTCCTTGGTTCCGCCGCTTTCTCCCTTTGCTTAGATTCTTCATCTCTAACTTCAGCTTCGACTTCTTTTGCCTTTTCAGTATCAGCTACTTTTCCAGACCTTAAGGTAATAGCCTTGACTTGCTCTTTAGCTTCCTTCCTGCCTGGTACTTCCGCGTCACTGGGAAGAGTACCAGGTTGACGATTGAGCACTGTATTGGCTAATTGACCGATTTGATTTTCCAAGGTCTTGATAGAAACCGCCTGACTCTTGCACAACAGCTTAAGTTCCTCAAAATCAGCACTAGTAGGTGCAGCTGCACTTCCCTGTTGAGGATATGATTATCTTGTAGCATACTGCTGTGGTTGCTGGAATCCAGGTGGGTTAAACTGTTTACTCACTCCTTGCTGATATGGTGGCTGAATAGCATTCTGATTATTCCCCCAGCTGAAATTTGGATGATTTCTGTTGTTAGGATGATAGGTTGCTGGCACAGGCTGCTGTTGTCACTGATAATTATTCACATACTGAACAGATTCGTTGACAAGAGAACACTGATCCGTAGCATGAGAACCTGCACAAAGCTCACAAACCATAGCTATTTGATTAACTCCACACGTAGCCAAAGAATCAACCTTCATTGATAGCGCTTGGAGCTGGGCTGCAATAGCGGTGGCTGCATCAACTTCCAGAATACCTGCTACCTTGCCTGACGTCATCCTCTGAGTTGGGTTTTGATGCTCATTTGCAGCCATCGTCTCAATAAGATTGTACGCCTCAGTATAGCTCTTAGCCCATAAGGCGCCTCCAGCTGCTGCATCGAGCATGGGCCGAGATTGGGCCCCCAAACCATTATAAAAACCAGTGATTACCATCCAATCCGGCATTCTATGATGTGGACATTTTCTCAACATTTCCTTGTAGCGTTCCCAAGCCTCGCACATAGATTCTGTAGGTTGCTGCGCAAACTGAGTAAGAGCACTCCTCATAGCAGCAGTCTTTGCCATTGGATAAAACTTCACCAGAAACTTTTGCGCAAGATCTTGCCACGTAGTGATGGACCCAGCCGGTTCAGAATGTAACCAGTCTTTAGCCTTATCCCTCAGTGAGAATGGGAAAAGCCTCAACTTGATAGCCTCATCAGTCACGCCATTATACTTAAAAGTGCTGCAGATCTCGACAAAATTCCTTATGTGCATGTTGGGGTCTTCAGTTGCCGCTCCTCCAAAAGAAACAGAATTCTGCACCATCTGAATAGTGCCCGGCTTGATTTCAAAGGTGTTAGCTTGAATAGCTAGATGAAGGATGCTTGACTGAATGTCATCAATTTTAGGCCGAGAAAAATCCATAAGAGCTGGATCAGCTTGAACAATATGATCTCCCATGTTTACTGGTTCTTTCTGCTCAGTTCCTGAATCCGAATCCTCAAAATCTAACTTCTCCGGAGTATCAATAACTTCGTCTTTTCCTTCAGCTGTATCTAAGGTCCTCTTGCGAGCACGAGAACGAGTTTGCATAAACGCTTGCTAAAGTACCTGAAACACAACCGAAAAGAGTAATTAACTACTACGTCCTAATCACTGAGTCCTAATGACCAATGATGGTAAGTACATAAACTAAACAAATACGGCGAGTCCCCGGCAGCGGCGCCAAAAACTTGTTAGGGCGAAATCACGCACTAATATTCACGCAAGTATACGCGTTCACAAGTAATATAGAATACTTTCTAGTTCGTTCCCTCAGAGACTCAGACTTAAGTTATTGTCTAATTTAACTCACTCACCAATGTATGATTACTTCTCAATGTTAAGATAACACTTAAAAGTGTTGATTAAATATTAACTATAATTAACTACTTAATTAACCACTTAACTAACACTTCAATTTATCAATAATAAAACACTCATGAGATCACAACTTCATTATTACTTCCTTCTATAGCCATAGTTATTACCTTTAGCATGTGACAGTGATGATATTAATCGAATAACACGAAACTGATAAAAGCCAACTTTCATTGTACTAATACCATTCTACCAAACATCCACAATTAAGATAGAAGTTGAATAGTCATCAATTATGTTGAGTTCCTATATGTCTACAGAAATTGACAACACAACGAATTAAGCACAAGTTATTCCTTTTGATTACATAGGGCAAATAAAACTGTTAGAGTTACCCACTAATCATGCACACTGTACATGAACCTATGCTAGCATGGCAAGTTCTAAATCTCAAGATCCACCGTCGCTTCACAAGAGATTAACACCCTATCTTATATGTTCGCGACGCACATAAGACGAATACGCACAACCAATACTAGATATCATGCAATCATCACATACTAAAGTATTAAACAATTAACTAAAGAATTCCATAATAAATCCGTTGCAACCCCATGATCACGATTAGCCCATAATAGAACTTATCGCCATCATGGGTTCATATGAAATCATGATAACAAACACAAGAAAATAATAACTAAACTGATTATATTAAAACAGAGTACGTCACAAGAGTAAATAAGTCAAAGCAAGAAAACTAGCATCCAACGTTACAACGAAACAAGAATCACAAGAATATATGCTTCCTCTTCGCTGCTGTGTGCTAAATCGGTCTTCTTCCTTATCTCCTTCGCTTCTTGCAAAACACAAGCTAAAACATAATCTCCTCTTAATACTCTGTGAAAAACGTCTCAAATCTACTTATATAATAGTCCCATAAAACTCAGATTACATAGAATTTGGAAGCCAAACAGAAGTAGAAGTCTAAAATAATATATCTTTTTCCCCGACCCTGCGCGGCCGCTCAGCATTTCTGCGCGGGCGCGCAAGGCTGCTGCGCGGCCGCTCAGCATTGCTGCGCGGGCGCGCAGGACCCTACTGGAAAATTTCCAGGTTTGCTCCGTTTCTTCACCGTAATCTGCCCGTTCTTTTCCTCTCGCAATGGTGAACACATGCCAAGGCTTATTCTTGATGATTCCTTCTCCGAAATGCAACTAATACCCTGAAATGCATAAACACTAGAAAAACGCATCAAATACACAAAATACTTGATTTCAAGACACCAATTTAAGCCATTTTAAGACGTTCTAAGTGGTATAAAATGCCACTTATCAGCTGCCTCTTAACAACTGCTACAAGAAAAGAAGGCTCATCAGGATGTATTGTCAAAGGTGGACGCAGTTATTAATGATCTGATGTTTGAGGAGAGTACACAAGAACCTTCACCAATTCTTGCTGAAGCAACTCATATTCCTCAGGCCCCACAAGAACCATCAGTTCAAAGTACTGATGCTGGCCTAGTTCATTCTCCTGACAAATCAATTCCTGATGCTACAACAAATCCTGATGTTGATCAACTATCCATTCAAGCAGCTTCTACTGATGATTCCTTGCTGCTAACTAGCTTGATAAAGCATCCTGATGCGTTGTTTGTTCCTCCACTATCATCACTTCCACTTGAGGATTCACCTTCAAGTATTGCTTATTTCCCTCTGTTGTTTCTCATGTTTGTATGATTATAAATAGTCTCTTGGTTGAGGTTACCTCTATTTATATGACAAGCATACTACTTCTCTCATCCATCTCTTATTTCTTTACAAAATGTGTGATTGTGCTTTTCTGTGAGACTGTGTGAAAAAATTAAATTTTAAGTGGCAGTCTCCTATACTGGCAAAAGGAAAGGTAAATTTGAGAAAAAAATTTTATAAGTGTCTCTTTACTTATAAATTTTCTTATGTGAGAAACATATTACTCTTAAAAGTAATAGATTGTGTGAGAAGTGATGAGATCACTTGAAAAGAAAAGAGAGATTTAGGTGTTACCTTGTTTTATATTTCAGGATCTCATCAGGAACAGACACTTATTGCTAAGGATCCTCTTAAACGCAAAGCAATTCTGCCCAGCTCTGCAAATTCTTCTGAGGGTCTGTCTAGCTCTGATTCTGATGAAGACAGTAATCCTGATGATTCTGACACAGCTCAGCTTAAGATTGCTATTGATGCATCTAAGAAGTCCCATGTTGGTTCTTCTTCACATTTCAATGCTGGTCCTTTTTATTACAATGTTGATGCTAAGCATTTTCGAAAGACTGAATGGGATTTTGCATGGAGAGATGCACATACTTTTATCTCCTCGGCTATTGGTATGCAACATGTTCACAAAGCCTATGATGGACTTCAAAACCCTGAACTTAAATTGCATCTTAAGGCCTCTACTATCTTTGTGAAAGGAATTCTCTCTGAACTTGCTGATATGAAAAAATCTCATACTAGTTTACAGAACAAAATTGATTAATTTATGATCAATCCACTTACTTCGGCTGACCTCATAAGTGTGAAAAAGGTTGTCAAAGCCGTGGTTCAATCTCAACAAAGCATGGATACTCGATTTTCTTCCTTGGAAGATACAGTGACTTCAATGGCTGATAAACTGGATGCTATATTTTCTCTTCTTTCAAATATTGATGCCAAAAAGGGGGAGAAGATAGTTGTCACAAAATGTACACCTGACTCTATTCAGTTGAAAGATAAAGATACTGATGATGATGGTGATAAAAATCCGGTTGTAAATGTTCAAATTGCTCCTATTGCTCAACAACCTCAACATTCTAAAAGATATGGTTCTTCAGGACAAGGAAAGTCTACTGGTGCTCATAAAGTTAAGCACAAGACTAATGCTGATGATCCTGAAACTGGTGATATTACAATCTCTAACTTAGCAGATGCTAAAGGGCTATTCTTTCCTTACAGACACAAGGAAACAGGTGAAGAGATTGTTCAGTACTACAAATATAAAAGGTTTGAGAAAAAGAATGCCAGGAGTGCTCTTGGATTGATAACTAAAGAATTTCATGATCTAACAACTGAAGAAGCAGTTATGCAAGAGAAGGACTTAATGGCTCAAATTGAAGCTGAATCAAACACCTCTAAAGGAAGAGGAAAAAAAGGTGGAAGAGCTACAAGAGCTAGAGGAAGAAGAGGAAGAGGAAGAATTTCTAATTCAAGTCAAGTCTCGACAATTAATTCTGCATTTCTGAATGTTCTATTTAGAGAAGGTTTTGTTCCTGTACAAGGACATGATTTAAAAGAAGAAGCTGAGGATACTGAAGAGATGATTGTCCAAAGAAAGAAAAAATCAACCGCTGACATTGCTCAAGTTGATATAACTAATGCAAATAAGTCTCTTAAAGCAGACTCAAATTCTAAGGAAAAAACATATCCTGATGCTGTGAATCTGATCGCTGATTTTGACACTGATGAAAAGGTGATCAAAGTATTGGATGAATCAATTCTTAATGAACAAGAAAGAATTGACAGAAGGAGAGCTGATCAAGCATGCAGTGACTATGAGCAAAGAATTTTAAATTCAAGGAGAGAGTTGTGGAAGAAAACAAGAGGGAAGATTCATGATTTATCTACAAGGTATGCTCCTCTCAGCAAGAAGGATAAAAGATGGAAAGATGTTTATTCATTTAGTTATCCTAAAGGATTTAAGCATATTGAATTTGTGTCAGCAGGACTAAGCGATTCTATTTCAGAACAGGAGAATATTGATAAGTCCATCAAGAAACCTTCTTGGGTGGAATATAATGAAAAGCTAAAGCTTATCAAAACTCGTACTAGAGGAGGTATTGGTCGTTCTGGAATGGAAACTCTGAGGTCTGATTTACTGGAAACAGATATTCTGACTGACAATCTTGGTGAAAGAATTACTCCTTCACATCTTGAGAAGGTTGAAGCTGTAAAGATTGTATATAGGAAGATAAATCTTGGTGATGCCAGAGAAGGATTCTATACTTCTTGAGAGATGGTAAAGTGAAAAGCTTTACATTGTAGCAACTCTTGATGAAGACTGTGACAGAGTTGAAATATATTCACTATCTTCTTAGAGTTGAGGACAATGTCACCAGAAACTGGTCTTCTATGATACTTGAGAGTATCAGAAGAAGAGTCGTGAAAAAAGAAGACAACTACAATGGTGATTATGCTCCTATGTACAGAACTTATACTGGTCAAGAAATGAAGATGGAAAAGGGAGCTGCAGTTGTAAAAGTTTTTCTCAATAATCCTCAGTTATCTTTCAGTCCTGATCATGAAGATGTTAGCTTAAGCTTTATGTTGATTGGTGATATTGAAATAACTAAGAGTTCGATCTCTAAATTAAGATCAACCATTTATCAGCTTGGAGAAGATACTGAAGAGAAGAAAGAGTTGAAGAAAAAGCTTGTCAAAGTCCTTCAAGACAAGGAGGAAGAAAGGTTGAACAAATTTCTGGAAACAACTGTCAGTTTTCTTAGAATACTGAAGTAAGCCTTATTCCTTGTATATAATGTAATTGGTTTTGGCATCATTAAAAATGGAATTTGTGCTTATTACATTAAGCATAAATTGGGGGAGATTGTTACGTGTAGATTCTCAATGATCAGGAGGAGCTCAGGATCTGACTGTGTTTAGATGTCATCATTATTCGATGTACCGTCAGGATTTGATGCATCATCAGTATCTGCAAAACATCAGCATCTGAAGGCAGTCTGTTGTGAAGATTAATTATGTTCCTTATTTTGAGGGATGGATATATGTTACGTTCTAAGTGATAGGACTTTGTATATTCAGTTAAAGATATGTATCATTTTCCGTTAGTAATTGATAATACATATCCTAGACTGATTTGTAGCAGTTGTGTATTATATAAACACAGTTTAGGTCATCACATAGTGATTAACTCGAGCATTGTACGACCTAACAGCTCTCAAGAACATTAGTATTTCTTGAGAGAGTTTGTAACAGTTTTATCAGAAATATAAAGAACTGTTATATTTTTATACTTGTTCAAAATGTTATATAATTGTATCCAACCCCCCTTAAATAATTGTATTACTACTAGGCAATATATTAAATTTGATATTGCTATAATAAGCAATGGCTTCAAAATAAACGACATGGTTGCCATTTTGAGGACGCTCAAAATTGGTTATTATGTGTATAAAGATTGTCAGTTTAAGGACGCTTAAACTCAGTAATGATACAAACTGAAATTGTTGGTTTTTAGGACGCTAAAAGTTGGTAACATCAATAACAAGTGGAAGCCTTGAGTAATAACTGGTAAATTTATTTCATAAATATGAAATATGTCTATATGAGATATCAAATCGATTCAAAATCAGAGAATTGACAAGTGTGCATGTATTATTTATACATGATATGCAAGTCATAATTGATTGTATGTGAGTGATCTGATCTTTACGAGAAGTAATGACAAGAGGATCATTTCTGAAAATCTTGATCAGATTGAAAGGTTTTGATTTGAAGATTACAATATTCGTGACTTGAAAAGTCTTAGATGATACATGTCACATGTTGGTGATGTGAATCTTGAAGAGATTAACGAAGCTAAATTTATCATATCTAGAATGAATTTGTATTCATCCAAGTGTAGATGAACAAGGATCTCTCAAGAAGGATTGAAAGTCTATTGTACTTTTTAAAATTGTACAAAATCAGACATAGGCTACACAGTTGATAAACAGAGTAGATGCATGAGTACAACGAAAATTGGTCACTTGGAAGTGATTGCAATAGGATTTAAGGTGTATGATATGTTCTCGTGAGCTTGTAATGCAATACGAAAGATATCTAATTGTACTATGTGAATATAGTATGTAAATTAGATATTTGACTTTAAGAATTTAAAAGTCATTAGAGAATACATTTCACACTTAGCAGTCGTGTCATGTAAATCCTAAACTTAGCTTGATTCATGATGGAATATGAGTCTGGTGCATAAAATAAATGCAGTTAAAAGGTTGAATAACCACTTTGTAAGGATATTCCTAAATGACAAGGAAAACATGTATTCAATATGCATATATTATGTAATCAATCTGCAAATTGAGAGATCGCATTGTTGTGTATGCAATGGTATGTCTCACATCTATGATGGGGACATAATACCATTAAACAACTATTCTCAACGAGAATTATCATGATTGACTATGTAAAGTCAAATGATAATGTTTGGATCTATTAACCAGATGGTTAAACTGAGTGAATCTGTTTAAGCCAATGGAATCTAGTTAGACCAATAGATTGTTGTAAAATCATCGAGAGGAATGGGCCTTAAATATTGCTTAACGGTGTCATAGTGGACACCTAATCTTGCTGACTAGAGATCCCAAGAACTTGGTTCAATGGGACAACTAAATCATGATGACCAAAACACTGTAGGGGTAACCCCTAGCCTATTTCTATGATGATGAAACAGTGAGACTCGTAAGGTATGAGGTTAAACTTTATGTTTTTAATGATCTTTGACGAATGCATGGATTTCAAGTTTGAATACATGGAATTCGGTTGAGTAAACATGGGTTACTCTATAAGATAAAGATCACCTATTTGAGAAATAAGTGGGGCCGCTTGAAAGGAGAATTGCGAGACACAATTCTTTAGAAACTCTTGCAGAACCAGGACGATGTTCCAGGGCTAAAATGGACATAATCATGAGAACTGAATAAGTCAGGAAATATATAGTGATAAGTATATCATCATTTACACAAAAGGTCGAACAGTTCAAGGACATTGTGTCATACTGTCTACCAGTAAAGTCGATATATTTATTCGAGCGAAGGTTCAAGGAGCATTATCTACCTACCGTATGCTATATCTGACACCGGAACTATCACCAAGTCAAGCTCTGCGTCTGTTTGTCTATCTGGTGCGTGCTACTGGACCATCAGTCTCATTTGTGGGGGATTATTGGACAAATTTAGTATTTTAGACTAAGTTGTGAATCATTTTGAGACTCTATATGAGTGAGACCCATTATGTGTTAGCGGTGTGTATTTATTAGAACGTATTCTGCTCTTCGAGGGGATTCATGAGTAAAAGGTGAATGAGAACTGATATTCCAAAGTGTGACATTTTAATGTGAAAAGTGGGTTTTGTACCACATCGAGAGCACAAACCTATTTTTTGGTTTATAAATACCATGTACCACATCGAAAAAAAAATACAAGTCCTTTCAAGCCTCTCTTTATATATAGAGTTTTAGGGCACCAGTTTTATTAAATCGAGAAAATAAGAGTCGTCTCTTTAGTTCTCGATCTCTTCGGTCTTAAATTTTCCAAATATTCCGGTGATAGTTCTCGGGCTCAAATCAAGTTCGCGGAGAGTATTTTCGATTTATCGATTATATTAGTATCTCGTTTTATCCTGGGAAGCAGGTCGCTCAACACAGATGGTGCGGGGCGAAACTGCTTTAAAAAGACAGTTGGACTCGGGAGTAAATTCAATCTCTGTTTGTTTTCTGAAACCCTTCTCTTAATTTAATTGATAATTCTTATATGCTTATGTGATTTAAGAATTAGGAATGTTCATGTTAATTAGTTTTATATTCAGTTTTATAACATTGTCTATATCGTATTTAGACTGTTAACACAATGAAGAAAAGATATTATAGTACTAGTTACCCGGCGGAACATATCCAACTGTTCCAAGACAAGTTGAACTCGTATGCGCTTGATTGATGTTAAAAGAGAATCTCGCCAAACCAAAATCAGCAACATGAGCAACAAGTTTCTCATCAAGAAGAACATTGCTTGGCTTTATGTCACAATCAATGATACTTGTGTAGTTGTGTGGCTATGATGATGTAGGTAATCCAGTCCCAAATCCAGTCCCAGTGCAACATCAATGGAAATACTGAGTCTCTGGAGTAACGTCAAGTTTCTTTCATGTCCTCGATGGGAGGAAGAACTTGAATTTAACCAGTTATCTAGACTTCCATTCGTCATGAACTCAAAAACCAATGCCTTGAAATCATTACCTTTAAAATCAGTGCTAGAGCATGTTGTGATGATCTTCATGAGATTCCTATAACGAATATTTCTCAATGTTTCACACTCTGCCAAAAAACTCTTGTTGGCTCCACGTAATTCAACATTTAGTACCTTCACAGCAACAACTTGTTCCAATGCTTTGAGGGTTCCTTTGTGAACCGAACCGTATCTTCCCACACCTAGCAAATTGTTTAGGGAAAAACCTTCAGTAGCTAGTTGGATATCTTGGTATGAAATCCTGGGATATTGGTTCTCTTGCAATACTGGGACATGGACATTATTCATCCATTTGGATTTCCGATGTAGATAAATAATAAAGGAAAGACAAGCTAGAAAGACGGCAAGGGGGAGAAAAAGAACAAGTATCATCCTAGGGAAAATTGTCTTTTTCTTGTTCCCTGAGATTTTTCTAGGACAAGCACGCAAGTGCAATGCTTGAATACCTCCACAAAGCCGTAAATTGCCAACAACTGAAAAACGACTAACATTTGAAAACAGACCGTCTTTAGGTACTTCTCCTTGAATGTTGTTGTGCGAGAGGTTGAGGAATACAATTAGATTATATTCATTAAGAAAACTTGGAATAGTCCCCGACATTATTGTTTGATAGATCTAGAAATGCAAGACTTTTTAAAGCTTTTAAAGAAGACGGAATTCTACCTTCAAAAAGGTTTCCTTCCATTGCTAGCTGCTCCAACATCACACAATTAACGAGAATAGTAGGTATCTCTCCCGTTAATTTGTTGTTTGAAACATAGAGATGAACCAATTGATTCGAGCTTCCAATGTTGGATGGTAGTGAGCCTGTAAATCGATTTTGATCCAAATAAAGGAATACGCATTGGAAAGAAAGTCCGACAAGTTGCTCAGATATTACACCTCCAAGGCCGTTGTGATTTAAGTAGTTTTTCTGTAAAGTTGAGATTGTAAGCAATCCAGTAGGTATGCTTCCCTGGAGCATATTATTTTGTAAACTGAGAACACTCAAGTGAGTAATGTTGTTATTGGAATTTGGAATCACTCCTGATATGTTGTTTTCACCTAAAGTTAGCACACCCAAGTTTGATAGTTTTCCTATTGATTTTGGTATTGTCCCTGTTAAGAAGTTGCCATTCAAATTAAGTCGTATCATATTCACAAGTTTTCCAATTTCTTGGGGTATGCTTCTGCGTATTTGGTTTCCAGAGAGATCTAGTATCTCTGTAGTGGCGGAAAGATTTACAACAGAATTCGGAAGCACCCCTCTTAAACGATTCCCAGATAAGTCCAAAATCTGCAAATAGGTACAGTTTACCAGAGAGTCGAAGAAAATCAAGTCGTCGGACTGTTGAATATCCCTAGCAGATTGGCACCGAGACTTAGCAGTTTAATATCAGGAAGGTTTTCAAAATGTATTCGCAAAAGGCCAGTAATATTGTTCTGTCCTATGTCAAATATAACAAGATTGGACGCATTACTTATTGATGGTGGAAACCGCCCTGAAAATCTGTTCCCTACCGTGTAGAACCATTGTATATTGGGAAGGGTGACTCCTAATTCTGGTGGAAGCGTTCCTTCGAACTCATAAAGGGATAAAGTAATCTGAACCGTTGTAGACTACAAAGGGATGAAATGTTGTAAAGTTGTAGGGGTAGCAGGCCCCGGAATTTGTTCAGTGCCAATCCAAGAATGTTTCTGATGTCTCTACAGTGACTCCTAATACTGATGTTTCTGATGTCTCT
The DNA here is from genome assembly GCF_009905375.1 of Apium graveolens. NCBI lineage: Eukaryota > Viridiplantae > Streptophyta > Magnoliopsida > Apiales > Apiaceae > Apium > Apium graveolens. The sequence continues at coordinate 69,807,850 of NC_133648.1, read as the reverse complement.
ACAGTGACTTAAATTGGAAGGAAATTCACCTTGAAAATAATTGTTTCCTAAATAAAGATGTTGTGTCGACCAATTTCATTTGGGATTGAGCCATGAAAATTGAGGTGAAGTTTAATGTTGTTACTCTTTGTCGAATGTGGTTGCACGTAATGCCTTTCCAGTGACAAAAGTGAATGGAATTGTTCCATGAGCTCAGCACACGCAATGGGTCAGATTTTATCGAAGCCTTGACAGAAAGCAAAGCTTGTTGATCGGTGAAATTGTTTGAAAATGCATTTACAACTGTAGAGGTTTCTAATACCAAAACTAAGGAAATGATGAATCTGACAAAGCTAAATATCAGGATTGCGCAGTAAAATTTAAATCCGAGATATATGGCAGGAAGTGGACTGCTCATACACCAAAATGCATGCCAATTCCTTGTAATGTTTTTCTCAAGCAAGCTATGTACCTTAGTTATTTTGGGCCCTCACTCACTACCATAAAAATGTCAATAGTGCAAAAAACCGATGTTTACGTGGGTGTAGTAAAAGGTCCCTGTTTTTCACATCGGTTCTGGACCAACCGATGTAAAAAATAATATTATACATCGTTTCTAGATAAATAACCAATATATTAGATATACTAAGATATCGGTTAGTAATCGATGTGAAAAATAAGAAATGATATCAAATGTGCCTATACAACAACGCTTTCATAAATTAACGATATATTAGACATAATAAGACATCAGTTATTAACTGATGTCTATGGTTAGTTGGTTACATATTTACCTTTTATATATATAATACATATATATACGTTAAAATACCAAAGCTAAAACAAGCAAAATGAATCACATCTAAATAAACACAACTTTCATTATTATTATCAAACTAATATAAAGTATTCCAATATACATGATTGACAAAATCAAAACCATAATTCTCAAATCTAAACATTATCATGTCAAAATGAAATTTTCCTACTACTCTTCTATGTTAAAGCAGATCATATTCCACAACAGGGCAAGTACCTCTCTGGAGCATCGTAGGTCTTCAACAGAAATCATCATATCCATTGATGCCACGGGGCCTTTTCAAGCACTACAAAGAACTTCTACAGCTAAGCTTTTAAGCATTTCAGGACAAGAGGGTCCCCAAGTATAGCTGCGGAGACAGGTATTGAACATAAGAAAATAAGAAGATTGCAATGTTTTTCCCAAGGAACCAAACCTTTGTTGCAAGAAGTTTAGGCAAATGACGATGATATAAATATCAAAATCAAAAGGAAGCCAACATCTCCTGAACTTTTGGGGAGACCATATGCTTTCATGGTAGTTTATAGCCTAAAAAGTGTCATTTATGTATGTGCAATTGTATATGAATATATTGCATCTTTACATAAGAAGTGCTCCAAAGATGCAGCTTATATGCGGGACCATAATTCAAATGTTTCAGCAGCTCACAGGGATTAATGTTATCATGTTTTATGCTCCTGTTTTGTTCCAAACAATGGGATTCAAAAATGACACCTCTAAACTTTTCAGTTGCATAACTGAAGTACACTACTATAACATCTAAACTTACATGTCTGGGCAAGTTGGCTTATTAGCGCCACAATTCTCCCATGTCGGGACTTGGTCATTCCATTCACCCTGATAGGTATAAAATAAAGCGATATAATAAGAATAAAGGTCAAGCAAATTTTGGAAGTTTTAGGCAGCCAAGGGCATTGGAAATCATATGTTCCACATATTTCGATATTCAAATATGTAGTTTTTTCTTGGTTTGCTAACTACAAAATGTGGATTTACAAGTGTACTGTATTTGCTCTATAATATAACTTGTTAAGAATGGAACTGATTGATTTTACTCTATAAGAACTTAATACTGAGTGAAAATGATTCAAAATCTTGTTTCACTTTATATGAGAAAAATTAGTTGCAAGTAGTAACATATATAATCTGTATACTCGAGAAACATATTTTACAATTTCCAAACTTGGTATCTGAAACAGAAGTTACAATGCAAACCTAGAATTTTTCCCCCTTACATATTTACATGCAAAATATAAAAAATCATCACCATCTAGCTGATTTTCATCATCAAATATAGGTCATCATGTTTATAGCATTTTCGAAATGTGAAAAGCTTAATTCTTTTTACTGCTAGTGCTCACTGTGCATTTGCTTTTGGAGAATTACAGGCATGGAGGATGGTGCATATGTCATTTGATTCTAGCAAGTGTTCTGCATTTAGAAGAATCATTGGACCGTATTCAAAGACTATTCTCTTGCACTGCAAAAGATAAAAAAGTGTTAATCAGATGATTGTGAAAGAAGAAAATGTTAATTAGGTTAAAGATGTACGTAGGAACATATATATGAGTTGGAAATAAACTCAAAATTTTAAGAATTTTGCAGAGCATGAAAATTCAATTGAAGACAAAAGGGATGCTCTAAATGCAAAACCTTTTTCTCATATCCCTTCACAGCTTCACATGCTTTCAACAGAACTTCGATTATATCCAACTGCAAGTAAATCAAAACAAAAGATGTTATAAATATAAGCATCTACTTTCTACGTGATCATATACCGATTAACTTGCAAATGCAGGCTATCGACGAGCTTAAAGTTTTACAAAGAAGAGCTATTAATCTACTCTCAACAGATTTAAAACGTTAGCTTCTACAGATTGCAAGGGTATGATCATCAGCTATACAGTATACTCAACTGCACTGATTGCAAAAACATACCTCAGTGTCGGGATCTTTGAATTTCATCAAAGCTTCTGCAATGGTATAATGGCAAAGGTCGCAACTGTTTTTACTAATTTGCTGAGATATGAGAGCCACTTGTTTGCAGAGGTTGATTTCACGACAGAAATCTTTAGGTTGTATCGAGGAAATCTCCACAAAGAACAGAGGTATATAGTAATCTACCATTACTAGGCACTGCCAGAAGACAGACCAATAAAACAGAAAAAAAAATGAGTGCTATAACAAGAAGATTTTGTTAGAAAAGATGCACTAACTGCATCACTATGCCTACAATAATCTCACCAATAAAAATCTTTATTCAGAATTTTGGCAACAGCTCCATATTATGTTGACATAAAAAAACAAAAAGGAACTTCTTTGCAGACTGCCAGAAAAAAATCTGACAATTTATTTGAAGGCAATCTTAGCGGTTAAGCAGCTCTGTGATTAAACTGAGATATGCTATGCACTGAACATTCTGATCCATGAATAGCCACGCACGGGCATAAGGATATTAAAAAAAATGGTGGCTACTATCATTCATAAGTGGTTTGTAAAAAAGTTCCCAAAAATTGTGACAGTACTGATACATGGAAATCGTTAAGAATGTAGTGCACATGCGACAACTATGTTCATTTTTGCTGAGAACATGATAACCTAGCATGTTCATCTCTGTGGTTCTGGAGAAACAAAATTAGTGTTTGGATCTACCAATCAACTTACCTCTTTCTTTAAAAAGTGCAACTTTGAGCAAGAGAAGTAAAGAATGTCCATGATCTCTCTTTGTGTTTTGTTTGCATTAAGGCAAGTCAGTGCATTGGAAGTAAATTCTTCACACAATGTGCAAACATCCCCTTTCTTGTCTACTTCTTTGTCATTTTCTATGTCGAGGTCATTTCCCCGAAAAACTGCTGCAACCCAACCTGCTTTAGTATTTCCGTTAATTAAATTTGACAAAGAACTCTGACTTGAATCAAGAACTGTCTTATGCCTTGACATTTTCTTTCACTTAATTGAAGGTACTTGGCAGAAATTAGGCATGGGACTCTACAGTTTAAAGCAACTAATATGTAATGAAGCACTTTGTCTACTTCAAGTAGGTTATGCAAAACTTGTGCCAAACAAATAACAACCTTTTTCGAATTCAATAAAATAAATAAACATAACTAAATTTCAGAACTCACCTGAATTCAAAGAAATCTGATCAGTAGCACTAGTTAAGATACTACCGGTCTGCAATTCTCTTGAATCACCGGACCAACTAATTCCCAAGACGAAGAGGATTACTAGCCCAATTCTCACACCCATGCTGCAAGAACTGAAAAAGGTCAACCATAAGTAGGAATCACAAAGCATAAAATAGTAGAAGAACTTCAATTTCTTTAATGAAACTAATTAAATGATTAATTTATACAGCTAGTCTACTAGTGTCACGGTGAAGATCACTAATAGGTAGCATATAAATATATGATCCATAAGAATTCCTGTTTCCAATCAGGAAATAGATCATTGGTGTATGATTTTGACCTAATGATTCAATATATTGAGGTTGAAGATATATCACAGCACTAGTTATGAAAAGGGACTTCAATAGCAAGCACATAACACACATACAAAGTTTCTGTAGAAAAAGCTTTCGATCCACTTTTGACAAATTGATAAGAGAGAATACAAACCCTGAAGATCAAGTAACCATAAACCAGTAAGAATGTAAATACCTTGTGTTACAGTTGCGACGATATCTGTAAGTTTATATGATGATCTTTCAAGGAGAAAAAGAGGAAGAAAAAAGACAGATTAGTGAACCTTGTTTATAAAAACATTAATAGGATTATGTGTTGGAGTAGATAAAAGATACAAATTAAAAATAAGGTCGTTGAAGCTGATGTTTGGTGCAATTTGAACACCAATTAGAGGTATATTCTCCCATTCGTCTTATTTTTAGCCCACCAACCAACCATTCATGAAAAGCACCAGACTTCTACCAAGGTAAGATCCTTGTCAATTCTATCATTCTCTAATATGTAAAATTCATTTTCTCATGACATTTCAGATTCCTTACTTTTTTGGGAGTTCAGCTTCTTCTAAAGTTTCAGACTTGTTCTTTACAGTTTAGGACTCTGGAGATGGTGTTAGAGATTGTTTAACTTCAAACTCAAATTTTTATATGGCGATCACGCTTTACAATTCAAAAAAATGAGTTCAAAGTCAATTCGTTTTAATTTTCAGAATGAAATGCAGATAAACTTTTAACAGCTTAACTTTAAAATCAGGCAATAATTTTTTTTACTAATTCACTTATGACTTGGCCAAGCTCCGAAATACTGATAGATAGACTCCTTCACAGCCCTACTCAGCCAAATACGCAAGTACTCTGCAATCTAATTATCACAGTGTCCAGTTTTCATTTTCATTCATTTATTTTGTGTCACGGAAGAAAAGTTGTTATATCTATCCTCTTTTTTGCTAAATAATTACACACGCACACACCATGAGTCAAACTCATGACCTCCTTCCTAAAGGGGGACAAGAGCTCAACGTGGCACCAATCCTCTGTTGGCTGTTGTTATCTATGTTGTTAACACTGCATCTCCCTCGAAACTACTTCCGATACAGGCCAACTGAAGTGACACTTGCGATCTGATATGAAGTTTTTAGGCAAAATGCCTTCTTCCGGGAAACCTGACAAGATTGAAACCAGCAACACCACCAGTCATATTATTAAGTTGGCAATAATAAGCACATTGCGAACAGAGACCTGCCAAGAAATTCCAAGAAGATGTGCTTGCAGAATTAGTATATTATAGTTAGTGATGCAGGTCAACTTAACTACACTATGTTGTGCTTGCATATCATTTTTAAACTTCTTCGGAGACCCTTGCTGATCTTCACTTCTTCTGTAGCTTCCTCTACGGTTATACCCTCTGCAACATGTCGCTTTCTGATACATTAGATTTACCAACTACCTGCCCCTTTGTGTTGGCGGTGCATTATCGAAATTAACTCCAATCTCAACCAATAGCTAAAGCTTATGGTAAAATCTCATAACGTGAATTCCACTAAATTTCTACTGAATTCGACATTTATCAATGTATTAATCAATAACAATGATTATTTAATAGAACAAGACAAGAAAAATGAATGACAAACAGTATTGACTATTGATAGCCTAAATTATTCGTACGTTTGTGATTGAAATGACACATTAAATGACCCCCCAGGTCAGGGTTCACTATTGGGCCTTGGAGTTTTGGACTAATGGAATCTGGGGTGGGTGAGGTTTTTCCTTAGCTTAGCAGTAAGCTTTTTATATCATTGAATTTGTACGAAGTTTGTTTCTCTCTTTGACTTAATGTAAATCAAGTTGATGGAATGCTGCTAAAGGGCCATGGTATGATCAGTGATGTATTGTGTATTGAGCTCTATCTTCCATTACCAACTCAAAAAACCTAAACCACAAGACCAGGCCTCTCCGGTCTTTTCATTTTGTGCACTATTATTTTATTTGGGATGATAACTCCAAATTTTACCCTTGATCTTCTTCTAATCCCACCTGGATTTGGACTCTACTAATGCATGAGAGAGTAGAGGTTTAGCCGTAGGTAGGGCTCCTCTAAAACAGAACCGGAGGGGGGTGGCGGCCCCACGGCAACTTCAGCGTGAGAATGAGATGGGATTTTGGAGAAGAAGGGTAAAATAAGAATTACTCAAATATATGTGGTATGTGTATATGTGTGTAGGTGAATAATGAATGCCCCCCTAAACCCTCTTTTTGGAGCATTTTATAGGCTTCCAATTAGGGTTAAGGGTTGCTACCTTGGATCCTGATCGTTGGATAGTTCTGGAGTTGAGGCAGGTGGACGTCCCTGATTGGAATACGTGTCCAAGTCATCTCTGTCATTGGAGTGTGCCGAAATGGGGTTGGCATGTGACTGGAGCGTGATGACGTGTGCTTGGAGCGTGATGTCCCGTGGGGACCTAAGTGTGGGAAAATGTGAGCCATGATAGAAGGGAATATCCTGAAGTGACAAGGCATCTTGAGGTCCACAACATCCTGGGGTCACAACGTCCTGGGGTCCACTAACCTGGAGTCACAACGTCCTGGGGTCCACTGCCATCTAGAGTCATATGATCCATATTGACTTTGGACTCATTTATGGATCATATGACTCTAGATGGCAGTGGACCCCAGGACGTTGTGACTCCAGGTTAGTGGACCCCAGGACGTTGTGACCCCAGGATGTTGTGGACCTCAAGATGCCTTGTCACTTCAGGATATTCCCTTCTATCATGGCTCACATTTTCCCACACGTAGGTCCCTACGGGACATCGCGCTCCAAACACACGTCATCACGCTCCAGTCACATGCCAACCCCATTTCGGCACACTCCAATGATAGAGATGACTTGGACACGTATTCCAATCAGGGACGTCCACCTGCCTCAACTCCAGAACCTTCCAACAATCAGGATCCAAGGTAGCAACCCTTAACCCTAATTGGAAGCCTATAAAAGGCTCCAAAAAAGAGGGTTTTGGGGGGGGCATTCATTATTCACCTACACACATATACACACACCACATATATTTGAGTAATTCTTATTTTACCCTTCTTCTCCAAAATTCCATCTTATTCTCACACTGGAGTTGCCGCGGGTCCCCCCCCCCCTCCAGATCTGTTTTACAGGAGCCCTACATACAGCTAAACCTCTACTCTCTCACGTTCATGCATTAATAGAGTCCAAATACAGGTAGGATTAGAAGAAGATCAAGGGTAAAATTTGGAGTTATCATGGGAAATAATATTTGCAGGGCATTTTTTTTTTGTTTTTAGAGCAAATATAACAAATATGCCCCCGCATACATATTAAAAAAAATATATAAGGGTAAAAAACCTTTATTTATATCTCAGGTACTCACCATTTATTGTAGCTCTCGAATTCATCCTCGTAGGTACTGTTGCTTCATAGGACGAGTTTTAAACTGGGGGTATAGAACAGGATGTAAAGTAAACTGAAAAGATACATTTCCAGCTGAATATCCAGTAAAACAAGAATAAATAGAGAGAGGTTCTTAGATAGGTAGTTTCATATCAAGAGGTGATAAAATAGTGTAGAATAGATTGAAAGGGTGCAGCTGTTATAACAGAAGGTAATACCATTAATACTGATGGAAGAACAAGGTGCAAATCAAATCTGGAAGAAGATGACGATCCTCGAACGGAAAGCTCCAAACGATTAGATGATACAGGGAAATCAGGATCTGCCATTGCCGTTGTCTGGAAATCATGTCGCAAGCTAAGAATCCCAAATTGCAATATGAACCGTGCTGGAGACCTACTATATAGTCGCACTCATCCTCACGACGCCTTATCTTTCTATTTCTTATTCGTAATCTTAACCCTCTACCCAATCCCGACAATCTAGGCTTGTTTCAGTGACTTATAACCTGTAGCTCTGATACGAACCTGTGGCGCCCTCCAAACCCGGGTCAGAAGTTTGGGTCCACAACACATACACAATATATAAACCTGTATAAGAAATATTATTTGCGATGACCCTGTTTTACATAACCATGGATCACAACAGGCTAAAGTATGAACACAAGCCACAACCTTAACTTTTATTACAACGTATCAAATCCCAACTAATTTAACTTTCAACTGATAATAAAATTATTCTTACAATTTACTATCTTTCTACCGTATGAAGCTCCTTGCTAGCTCGATCCAACTCAAACTGGAACATTAGCCGCACTTTGGACTGAGGAACTTTACTATCATCCATATCCTTTTCAACTGTAAATATATAAAAAGAATCGCAAGGGTGAGCTAACTAGCTCAGCAAGTCATAACAGTGATAACTGATGTTAAGCAATGTTCAAATGGAACGATTCAGAAGAATCAAGTTTATTGTTAAACAATCATTAGAATTGGATATTCACTTTAAGTTTTAAAACCAAGGTTAGGCTGCAGATCAGTCACGCACTAACCCCGAGCAAGCACACAGCACTGCTCTAATTACTGGATCCAAGGCACACATTGGCCTAACTTGACCATTGGTATGGTCTGACCACGAATCTGGTCCACATATATAAAAACTATCCAATCCTAAAGCAGTTCAATATAATCAACAATATAATTCGATAAAACAAGATCATAATCAATAATGGTTAAACATTTGAGTAAAAACGTAAGGAAACTCATGGATATCTCAAGGGTATATCAGGGTATGTATAAGAAATGGTTTTTGATCTGTAAAAGAATCAGGTATTAGACAAATAATGATTTTTCAAGGTATAGTTCTTTGATGTTATAAATAGTGGTTGGGGTATAAAAGTTTTTGTGTTTTCAAACAATTTTGTTCCGGTGTTTGGTGTTTGGTAGTTATACATTTAGGGAGTAGTATCATATTTGTGTGATTTGGTATCCGAGGATCAACAAAGGATGGTTTACAAAGAATAAGGCTTACGGCTCAAGATCAAGAAAGATCAGGGTTCAAGGGTAAATAGTTTAAAGCACTTGCAATATAAAACATGAGTTATTTTGACTAATGGTGACATGTTAAGAAACAGTTCAAAAATATTTACGATATATTTTGAAGAAAAGTTCAGAAGTACTTGCCTTACAGGGCTTTACAACTATTACTGATCAACTTTGAGCCGACTCTGCCGCTCAGGCCTTAACGTTCAACCACTAGACCACATTAGATTCGACCTCAACACTTAAGTCCTTTGATTGGAACCTTACTGAGCTTTTCGACTGACCACCAACTATCTTTCGTCCAATTCCAAATTCTCAGGCATTCCGACTAGAACCTACAAGGTCGAAACACCCTAACTTAGACATTCGATTATGCTTGAAATATCCTCGCTAACAGTCTACCCATGCGTTAACAAAACCCGACTCGTAACACATACATTATTGCAATACAGACATTAGTTAGGGTTCACGTCCTCAAAAATCAATTTCGTGTTCATTCTCAGAAAATACGTATACTCGTCATTGTATAAAATTAGGGTTATTGGTTTTGGCAAAATGTTTCACTACAACATATAATCAGGTTTTGTATAAAACATACGTATATGTATTTACTTATACTCGCTCAACGTCCCGATAATCCTCGGATACGCTCCCGTATTTCCGTAGTTCGATTTCCCGGAAATCGGAGAGCGTCCCCTTTGTTTATCGGACTACCCGTCGAAACATCATCGACATCAATAACACAATTCACAATCCAATTTTCACAATTCCACAACCATTCCCATACGAAACTAATTACACGACTCAATTTATTTATTTTATAAAAATTAGGACTCAGAATAAATTCATCACAGTCCACCATCCGCTCGTCGAACTTCATCGCGGACGGCGGTAAAAAGTTGTCGGTACCCGATTAATTTCGGGTTTCCATACAAATTTTTATCGATTAATTATTAATAAATCCCGTAAATATTTATTTATCTCACGAAACCCAATCAAGTTCTTCCTGCAGAATTAATAAAATAAAATTCAATCGGAAACAACTGAATAAGGCAACAGGAACAATACACGCACACAACCATCTCACGCGCCACCATCCCATTGCGTAAAAACGAAAAAGGGGCGGCACCAACGGAGAACACAAAATGAACTGCACATATGCATATATACACACGTATATATGTATACATACAATCCAACAGAATCATAACTAAAGAATCCAGAATCGATCGGAAAGACCGCATGGCAGAGCTCACCGGAGAGGAGGAAAAAGAACGGCGGCCGGAAATTATCGAGGTACAGGCACCACGCGCGGATGAACAAGGAAAGAAATAGGAAAGGGGAATGGGAGAGATTGAGAACAGGAAGGAGATATGGAAAATCGAGATTGAGAAAGATTAGAGAGAGCCGAGAGAACAGAAAATGAGAGGTGAGGAGGAAGATGTATCCGGGTGTGTGTATTTTGTGTTATTGTTTGTTTTTGTTTTTTTTTAAACTGAAAAATCCCCAGCAACTAACACGTAGCAACTGCAATTGCCACACCCCCGAATTAACTGCCACGTGTCCTTTTTAATGCATGCAAGCCTCGTCTTTGATCCGTATTTTTATAATTTTTAAAGTATTTTTGAAACGCAACTCGCACCCGTATTTCACAATTAACGAACCTGACTGCACTTAAAACAATTTCAGAAAATCACGAAGATAGTCTTAAAATGTTACAAATATTCTGAAGTTTATAAAAACATAAATTTCATAATTTTAAAATAATTTCTGAAATGTAGTTTATAGGCGCTTTTAGCAATTAAACGAATCGACACGATGGTGAAATTAATTCCGAAAGTTTTCAAAATAATTTTAAAATTCTCAGAATATTATAAAATTAATAAAATATAAATTCCGTAATTTTTAAAGAATCTCGGAATTAAATACGGGTTTTACAAATAAATACAGTCAGAAAATCATACGGGGTTAAATAATTGATGAAATATTGATTTCTAAATTTTATAAAAGCCCAAAAATAATTATTATAATTATAAATCATTAAACCAATTTTAGAGATATTCCAAGTATTTATGCAAATAAGTTTGCATTAAATCTACTTTTGAGAATGAAAACAATTCAATATGATTCCATAACTAACCACGCGGACAACCCGATACACTATAAATCACACATCAATAATCAAACAACACATAGCAGTCAAAACCAATACACGTATTTTATTTATTTATTTAATACTTTTTTTTTATAATTACATATTTAAGTCATTCAAAAATACACGAGTCGTTATATCCTTCCCCCCTTAAAAAGATTCTGTCCTCAAAATCTGGTCTAACTAAACAAGTGAGGATATTTGTCAAGCATATCTGACTCTAATTTCTAAGTAGACTCTTCTACTCGAGGATTTCAAACATATTCACTATAAATATACACTTATTTCCAAGGACTCGCCTTTAACGATCAAAAATTTGGATCGATCACTATATACAGAATAATTTGGACAAGAGCTCATTGGCTCCTAATCAATCACCTGATTCGAAACAGATACTCATCGCCTTGACCCTGACACACAGACTGCATTATACGTACATACTGTTGTAATGGTAACATCAACTCATAAACAACTTTATCTATATTTATCAATACCTCGAATGGTTTACTAATTTTAGGACTTAACCTGTCCCTTCTACTCAGACTTATTCAGTTTCTTACAAGATGAAACTTGTACTAACACTACTGGTCCTATTTCTATACTCTTACTTTCTCTCGATACAATTTCTCCTTCTTTCCTTGTCTACTCTGAGCTGCTTCAATCAATATCACTACGATCTTGGTGTGCTGAATTAACTTAGAATTTTACAACTTTCTTTCTCTCACTTTATCTCAATAAAAATGGGGACCTACATTTGCGTTCACATGAAGCTTGGTAAAGTGGCATCCCAAAGCTCACATCGATGATAAATGATCATTCCAGTGTTTGCTTAAAACTCACCCTCTCAATATATCTTACATTTCCTGAATCACTTCCGTACTTTGACCCTCCGTTTAAGGATGATAGGTGGTGCTCGTTTTTAATTTGGTTTCCAAACATTTAAACATCTCTTACTCTTTTCCATCAGTTAAGGCTAAAAAGTAATCCCATATATTCATGTGTTATCACCTTTAAGTATTTGAACTTCAGATTCCATTCCTTCCAATTCGTTTATTAACTCCTCAGTGGTCTTAATTACATCCAATCCGTTCTGTCAGCATAAGGCATTCGTTACCATATGGCTTTGCTTAGGTAGTTGTTAATGGATTAATCAGAATCTTTTGTTAACCTTGGTCAAAATTTCATACTTGAAAACTAAACATATAGTTCCCTGAATAGCTGAAGATGTTATCAATAAATACAATTCACTTATCTGAATACTCCTTATACAATATGTTCCTTAATTCCTTGTAGACAACTGATACACTTGTTATTTCACATAATATCACCGGAGCTTGCAATGCTCATAACTCACTTTAATCGTAATCTCTGATATGTTCTCAGGTCGGATCTTAAGTTAATCCCCGAAATGTAATATGCTTCTTGAATTAGGTTTCGTATATAATTAATTCTTTATAGGGTCTCACTTCTTCTTATTCGTTGTTTTGTTAAACTCCCGATAATCAGTACATACTCTCATAATTTCATTCCTTTTCTCCCTTAACATCACTAGTACACTTCACGATTCGCTTCTTGTAAAACCACTCCCTGGGTCTGCCTTATCCACTAGGCCTTCAATACTCCGCCTTAATTCTTTGACGTGTCCAACACTTCCTAATCCATCTTGAAATTTCTTTCTTATACCTGGTTATCATTATTTTTCTTTAAATTTCCGTAAATCTTGGCATTTCTTCAATAAATTAAATACTTTATATTGTGAATTCCCTGTGGGATCTCATTTCTTAATCCTTCTACTTGTAGTATCCAAGTGCTAGAAGAAAACCTGGGGACATCGTGATCGTTCTCCTGGGTGCATAAGTTTCCTCTTACTAACTGCTAACATCGTGATCCATTATCTTCTCTTGACATCTCCTTATCTTTCCCTTAACAACTTCGACTGAAAGGTCCCACTATCCATCCTTGCTCCTTTTGGATTATAAATTCTGACTTCCAATTCCAACTTCTAAAATTTCATAGATAATTCTTCTGGTACCGTTTCTATGCACGTTATCTCCTTTTTACTTATTGCTTGCCTTTATATTCGCTTTTCCTCGTGAGTACATACTTTAAACTCTTATAGTCCGTATAGATCTTACACATTTCCCCATCCATACCATGTTTCCCAATCTTTCAAAACGAATATTATTACTGCTAGTCCCAAATTATGAGTAGGATACTTCTGCTCATAAGGTTTCGGTTGTCTGGATACATATACAATAACTTTATTGTGCTGCATCAACACACATCCTATTTCCTTATGAGAAGCATCACTATAAACTACCAAACCTCCTTGATACTTTTAAATTGATAAAACAGGTGTTGTAACCATTCTTTCCTTTAACTCCGCAAAACTTTCCTTCACCCTTCTCCTCTTCACAAAAACTTCTTGCTTTTCCTGATTAGCTTCGTCAAAGGTATTGCAACTTTCAAGAAATTTTGCACAAATTTTTCAATAATAACCATCCCATGGTAAAACTTCTTACTTTCGTTGGGGCTTTTGGTCTTTCTTCATTTTATAGTAACTTTAATCCTTGTTGGATCCCCTTTTTGCCTCCTTCTCACTGACTATTTATGCTAGGAATTATGCTTCCTGCCATCAAAGCTTTCACCTTGTAGACTTTACATACAATTTCTTTCTTCTTTGACTTCCTTGTTATCGTTAAATACCTTGCATGGTCCTCCGTTGACTTTAAGTAACACAATTACAACTTATCCAAATATTCCTTGAAGATTTCTTTGATAGTAAACTTGTTGAGCTTTCTCTAGTCGACGCATAATCTCATACTTCCATTTCCTTATTGACAATTAGTACCGGTGCACCTTATGGGATATACTGGATCTAAACACTTCTTCTTCTAACATCTCTTGCATCTGTTTTGCTAACTTCCTCATTTTAACTGGTGCCATCTTGTGTAAGGCCTTGGTCACTGGCTTCGTCTCAGGTTCTAAGTCAATCGCGAGCTTCATTTCTCTATCGGGAGGAAATATTGATAACTCATCTGGAAACATATCTTGAAACACCTTAATTGCTATAAAATCTTCAAATTTTGTTTGCTTCTGACTTTTATTTATCTCATAATCACCATAATGCTCACATCTTGATCACTATAATCATCGTTAACAAATTCTTAACCCTCCTTTTTTCCTTTATGCCTCATCATATTCTCATTTAACGTCTTCAGGACTATCTCTTCATCACGACAGTTCGTCTGGGCATCATGCTTCCATAGTTAATCCATTCCTTAGAATAATGTCAAGTCCTTTTATCTTAAATGATATCAATTCTTCACAACGTATTGCCAGAAATCTCAATTCTATCATTGGTATTCACTTATGTAACAATTACACGTTCTTGACTTGCTAGTCCTTTAATCATAATCTTATCAATTCAACAGGGTAATTCATCTCATCAACAAAACCTTAAGAGATAAACAATTAAGTTTCTCTCACATCTTTTAATACTTTAACGCATAAGGTATTCACCATAATCATCCATGTTATCACGTCCGTATTCTGAATAACATATTTCACAAGAAAATCGCATATTCTCGTTCTCGAAGACGCATTCCTTATTGGAGTAGATTCCCTTGATCCTTAGTGCATCCCTGACTGGGTTAGTGATTTGCAATTCTCACCATATGCCCTTGTTTGCTTTCCATGCGTGAGAGGTAGATGGAACTTTGCCCGCTTGGTCCATAATACATTGATTTCTGTTTGAAAAACTTTTGCAAAGAATGACAGTATAACGAAACAACTAGAAGGATTCATAATTCAACAAAAATTAGAGTTGAAAAGAAAGAAGAAACAAGGATTTGAATATGAATGAGACAACCACATTGGTACTTAAGATGGCCAGTCTTTCGTACCATATGGCATACAGCACATGACTAGGTGGCGTCCCACCCGACTCTTCGTCATTCCGACAAAGCATCTCACCATAACACTGTTTGTCCCAATCAGAAAGCAAAACTTGAGGGAAACAATTAAATTTGAAAGGAATGCAATATCCTTCTTTTTGATATCATCATAAAGAATTTATTAAGAAAAGAAGTTCATACATTTTTAGGAATTAAAAAGGAATATACGCTGTAAGATTGAAGACAAGAACGATATTGTTGGTCACCATCCACATTTCACTTGTATTCATCTTTCGAGCTTGTTCGATCATATCCCAATTGTGTCATATAATAACTTTAGAAAGTACACTGAAATGCCTTCGCAAATTAAGCATTATAGTAGATTCTTACTTGTTAAATCTTGCGTCTTTAACATCGCACCTACACGTATAATACTTTAACAATTCGATCATAATGACATTCTTACCCGATAACCTCGAGTGTCCTCCTCTTTAATTTAGAATAACCATGAATTATTCAACATAGCGATCCTTTTGTTAATAATCTTCTTCTTTTGGAAAGGTCTGGAAATCTTCCCAATCTCCTTGGATCACGCCCAGGCTCCTTTTTAAATCAATGAATTCTTTAAACTTTAATGGTCTCTGCAACTGGATGAATGATTACTCCGTATGCGGATTTTGTTGTTAATCTTATCAAGCAATACTTGCACCTTACTGTTAGGAATAATCAACTTCTTCATAATCGCAGATTACTTCGTTCTCGGAATTTGCAATACTAGGTCTGGAACAGCATCTTTCCAGGTAATCCGGGTCTTTTAACAAACAAGAAACTCAAGTAGTAACTTGACAACCAATGTTTAAAAATCATTTTATAAAAAAAACTTTTAGAAATTTTGTAAGGGAAAAATCTTTTTCGAAAACTTATTTAAGGATTTTGAAAATCACAATTCTGGTTTTCCTTACTGTATGAGTTGGTTGTTGTCCTTCCGACCTATAACAAGGTACCAAATTAAAGAAACAATCACATAAAGGTCCGTTCACTTCAATCTACCTTTTCTCCTTTATCGTGTCCATTTGCCTTCCTTAATCGACGAAAACTTCAATTGTCGTTGCATGTTATCTTATTCGTAGCTTCACATCAAGGCTTCCATACTGGTAATACTCCCATTATCAACTTTGCAAACAGACTATCCAATAGTCAACAAGTCTATTTCATAGAACAAAGTTTGCTCGTATCACACCACATCACTACTTTACATATCGCATTTATCGTAACACAATCGTTTAATTCCACATAAATTCCAGATTTATACTTTTCTCTCTAACTCTTTCAAAATTCATCTAATTCATCTTACAACTAATCACGGGTGGCTTAATCACTATTGGTTTCTTTTAACCTGGTAACAGCTATCCTCTGAAACACTTAAATCTTTTCTCTAAACTTCTTCTAACCTTTATTTATATCTCAGGTATTCACCATTTACTATAGCTCTCGAATCCATCCTTGTAGGTACTGTTGCTTCATAGGACGAGTTTTAAACTGGGGGTATAGAACAGGATGTAAAGTAAACTGAAAAGATACATTTCCAGCTGAATATCCAGTAAAACAAGAATAAATAGAGGGAGGTTCTTAGATAGGTAGTTTCATATCAAGAGGTGATAAAATAATGTAGAATAGGTTGAAAGGGTTCAGCTGTTATAACAGAAGGTAATACCATTAATACTGATGGAAGAATAAGGTGCAAATCAAATCTGGAAGAAGATGACGATCCTCGAACGGAAAGCACCAAACGATCAGATGATACAGGGAAATCAGGATCTGCCATTGACGTTGTCTGGAAATCATGTCACAAGCTAAGAATCCCAAATTGTAACATGAACCGTGCCTGAGACCTACTATATAGTCGCACTCATCCTCACGACGTCTTATCTTTCTATTTCCTATTCCTAATCCTAACCCTCTACCCAATCCCGACAATCTAGGCTTGTTTCAGTGACTTATAACCTGTAGCTCTGATACCAACCTGTGGCGCCCTCCAAACCCGGGTCAGAAGTTTGGGTCCACAACACATACCCAATATATAAACCTGTATAAGAAATATTATTTGTGATGACCCTGTTTTACATAACCACGGATCGCAACAGGTTAAAGTATGAACACAAGCCACAACCTTAACTTTTATTACAACGTATCAAATCCCAACTAATTTAACTTTCAACTGATAATAAAATTATTCTTACAATCTTACTATCTTTCTACCGTATGAAGCTCCTTGCTAGCTCGATCCAACTCAAACTGGAACCTTAGTCGCACTTTGGACTGAGAAACTTTACTATCATCCATATACTTTTCAACTGTAAAATATATAAAAAGAATCGCAAGGGTGAGCTAACTAGCTCATCAAGTCATAACAGTGATAACTGAGGTTAAACAATGTTCAAATGGAACGATTCAGAAGAATCAAGTTTATTGTTAAACAATCATTAGAATTGGATACTCATTTTAAGTTTTAAAATCAAGGTTAGGCTTCTGATCAGTCACGCACTAACCCCGAGCAAGCACACAGCACTGCTCTAATTACTGGATCCAAGGCACACATTGGCCTAACTTGACCATTGGTATGGTCTGACCACGAATCTGGTCCACATATATAAAAACTATCCAATCCTAAAGCAGTTCAATATAATCAACAATATAATTCGATAAAACAAGATCATAATCAATGATGGTTAAACATTTGAGTAAAAACGTAAGAAAACTCATGGATATCTCAAGGGTATAGCAGGGTATGTATAAGAAACGGTTTTTGATTTGTAAAAGAATCAAGTATTAGACAAATAATGATTTTTCAAGGTATAGTTCTTTGATGTTATAAAGAGTGGTTGGGGTATAAAAGTTTTTGTGTTTTCAAACAATTTTGTTCCAGTGTTTGGTGTTTGGTAGTTATACATTTGGGGAGTAGTATCATATTTGTGTGATTTGGTATCCGAGGATCAACAAAGGATGGTTTACAAAGAATAAGGCTTACGGCTCAAGATCAAGAAAGATCAGGGTTCAAGGGTAAATAGTTTAAAGCACTTGCAATATAAAACATGAGTTATTTTGACTAATGGCGACATGTTAAGAAACAATTCAAAAATATTTACGATATATTTTGAAGAAAAGTTCAGAAGTACTTGCCTTACAGGACTTTACAACTATTACTGATCAACTTTGAGCCGACTCTGCCGCTCAGGCCTTAACGTTCAACCACTAGACCACATTAAATTCGACCTCAACACTTAAGTCCTTTGATTGGAACCTTACTGAGCTTTTCGACTGACCACCAACTATCTTTCGTCTAATTCCTAATTGTCAGGCATTCCGACTAGAACCTACAAGGTCGAAACACCCTAACTTAGACATTCTATTATGCTTGACATATCCTCGCTAACAGTCTACCCATGCGTTAACAAAACCCGACTCGTAACACATACATTATTACAATACAGACATTAGTTAGGGTTCACGTCCTCAAAAATCAATTTCGTGTTCATTCTCAGAAAATACGTATACTCGTCATTGTATAAAATTAGGGTTATTGGTTTTGGCAAAACGTTTCACTACAACATATAATCAGGTTTTGTATAAAATATACGTATATGTATTTACTTATACTCGCTCAACGTCCCGATAATCCTCGGATACGCTCCCGTATTTCCGTAGTTCGATTTCCCGGAAATCGGAGAGCGTCCCCTTTGTTTATCGTACTACCCGTCGAAACATCATCGACATCAATAACACAATTCACAATCCAATTTTCACAATTCCACAACCATTCCCATACGAAACTAATTACACGACTCATTTTATTTATTTTATAAAAATTAAGACTTAGAATAAATTCATCACAGTCCACCATCCGCTCGTCAAACTTCATCGCGGACGGCGGTAAAAAGTTGTCGGTACCCGATTAATTTCGGGTTTCCATACAAATTTTCACCGATTAATTACTAATAAATCCCGCAAATATTTATTTATCTCACGAAACCCAATCAAGTTCTTCCTGTAGAATTAATAAAATAAAATTCAATCGGAAACAACCGAATAAGGCAACAGGAACAATACACGCACACAACCATCTCACGCGCCACCATCCCCTTGCGTAAAAACGAAAAAGGGGCGGCAGCAACGGAGAACACAAACTGAACTGCACACACGCATATATACATATGTATATATGTATACATACAATCCAACAGAATTATAACTAAAGAATCCAGAATCGATCGGAAAGACAGCATCGCAGAGCTTACCGGAGAGGACGAAAAAGAACGGCGGCCGGAAATTATCGAGGTACAGGCACCACGCGCGGAGGAACAAGGAAAGAAACATGAAAGGGGAATGGGAGAGATTGAGAACAGGAAGGAGAGACGGAAAATCGAGATTGAGAGGGATTAGAGAGAGCCGAGAGAACAGAAAATGAGAGGTGAGGAGGAAGATGTATTCAGGTGTGTGTATTTTGTGTTATTGTTTGTTTTTGTTTTTTTTTTAAACTGAAAAATCCCCAGCAACTAACACGTAGCAACTGCAATTGCCACACCCCCGAATTAACTGCCATGTGTCCTTTTTACTGCCTGTAAGCCGGGTCTTTGATCCGTATTTGAAAATTTAACGACCTAAGTTGCGGGTGAAACTAACCCGAAAATTACCAACATAATTTTAAAATATCAAAAATATTCCAAAGTTATTAAAAATAAATTTTTCATAATTTTTAAAGTATTTTTGAAACGCAACTTGCACCCGCATTTCGCAATTAACGAACCGGACTGCACTTAAAACAATTTCAGAAAATCACGAAGATAGTCTTAAAATGTTACAAATATTCTTAAGTTTATAAAAACATAAATTACGTAATTTTAAAATAATTTCTGAAATACAGTTTATACCCGCTTTTAGCAATTAAACGAATTGACACGGCGGTGAAATTAATCCCGAAAGTTTTCAAAATAATTTTAAAATTCTCATAATATTATAAAATTAATAAAATATAAATTCCGTAATTTTTAAAGAATCTCGGAATTAAATACGGGTTTTACAAATAAATACAGTCAGAAAATCATACGGGGTTGTGAAATATTGATTTCTAAATTTTATAAAAGCCCAAAAGTAATTATTATAATTATAAAACCATTAAAACAATTTTAGAGACATTCCAAGTATTTATGCAAATAAGTTTGCATTAAATCTACTTTTGAAAATGAAAATAATTCAATATGATTCCATAACTAACCACGCGGACAATCCGGTACACTATAAATCATACATCAATAATCAAACAACACATAGCGGTCAAAACCAATACACGTATTTTATTTATTTATTTAATACTTTTTTTATAATTACATATTTAAGTCATTCAAAAATATACGAGTCGTTATAGGTATATTTTACTTTTTTAAAATAATGAAAAAATGAGTTTTTATTTACGGTCAAAGTTGAGTCAATTTAACCATCAAAAATCAAACAACACAGATAAACCGGGACGGATATGGACCAGAATCTCACCAACAAGCAAAAAGCCTAAAACCAAGATTTGCAGAAGATATTACATGCCAGAAAGTCACACGAACAATCAAATACAAATGCAACCTTCAAAAAATGCATCAAAACATCAAAATTCTTCTTGACTATGCTTTGTAAGAATAAAAATGAAACACAACGCGTCAAAGACAAAACAAATACACAATGAATGAAGGGGGATGAAGACCCCTCAATTGTGTTAAATTCAGACATGGGATCATTGATATGCACACACTTTAATTCAATGGACATTCATTATTACCAAGGAGGGGCCTTTGGAACGTTACCATGGACCACAACTATAGTGGAGTATTCCATTCCAACATGTCACTCCCCGTTTTAATTACTTCCTAACCGACTCGGCAACAACCACCCATGTGAGGAGGTGCTTAACTGTGTATGTTTTTTTGCTTACATTTTATACTGATGTTAACATCCCAAACATGCAATCAACTTAGTTTTTTTTAAAATATTACAAATTACTTAAATTAATATCATAAAAATTTAAGAAATTATCAAAACTACCAATTCTTTTAATATTTTCGCGATTTTAAGCATTCTAATAAAATATTTGTAAAATACATTTTGCGAAATCAATCAAATGCAACTTTTTTCATATTTGTGGGATATAGTTAAACAACATATCATAGACTAAAGAAGATTTTGTCATCTACAATGATTTTGGTTAATTTCAGTTGTAAATATGGTTGCAAATTTGGAAAATGAATTTTTACATATTTGAAAAAATGGGATTTTTGTGAATTTTTAAATATTAAATGTATTGCAAAATAATTTTAAAAAAGGTTTTTTTACTAAAAAATATTTGGGTACTTTAAGAAGTACATTGATAAGTAGTTTATGTCTACAGAAATTATTTATTATTTAGGTCTTTCATAAAAAAAGTTCATCTTCTTATTTAATTCAATTTTTAACCTAAATATTTTGTATACACCACTATATTGATCTTTAATTTTGAAGATTATATACTTAAAGTAAGAATACTAAAAATCCCTCAATTTATAGTTTTAATGATCCAAGATACTGTTTTTTTCTGCTAGCACTTGATTGGTTTTTAAGTATATTCTGTATAATTTTTAACTAAATTCTATTTACCAAACATTATATATTTATTATTGTGGCAAAGGCAGTTTGAAGACAAGTTGATCAATTCCATCTTCTCTTCCGAATTTTAATAATAATAATAATAATAATAATAATAATAATAATAATAATAATAATTTTTTATTTTATCTACATGTTCAAGAGTAAATGGTACTCCCTTCATTTTCAAGATAACTGTTCACTTTTGGAAAAAAAATTATTTCAAAATAATTATCCACTTACATTTTGAATGTTATTATTTAAATTAAAAAGTTTAATTTATATTTTTAAGATGAAATATACCCCATATATAATAATTATTATATTATTATTAATTAAATATGAAACTTTTAATAGTACTAGCACCGAAGTGCCTAATTTAACATCAAATAATATTTTTTTATCAAATATTATAGTAATTTTACATTTAACATTATATTTGGTGTCCATGTATGTAAACAGATGTAGGTAGGGTTCGTTGAAAAATGACCATCATTATGCATGTGAAACATATATCTTATTAATTTCAAAGTACCGATTCATAATTATGTCTTACCATAGTGTTGTTTAGGGTATCTGTCACGCCACTCCCAGAAGACATATTTATAGGCATGATTTTTATAAAATGATATGTCATTTATCATTTAAATATAAAATTATTATACTAATAAAATTTAAAACATAATTATTATACTAATATACAATGAACTTGAATATAAAATTAAAGTTAGTTGATAGTAACAATCTAATAAAATCATAATACTCATTTATATTAGTAATTTTTAGATATTAAAATATATGTAAATATTTTAAAATTATATTTAATTTTCTGAATATTTCTAATATTAAAATAATTATTAAAAATATAAAAAAAATTAATAAAAAGTCATGTCTGTTTAATTAATATCATTGCCTATCTTGACATGTTCTTACCATTACCAATGTGACATGCACGGTTGTGCACTTGCACTTGTTCTACTTGGTTCTTCAGTGACCTGCATTCTTTCCTGCTCAGTGCTTACCTACCCCTTAACATCGGTTTGTGTTCCATGATGGAGAATGAATTAGCGAGAGAATGAAGAAAACGCAGCAAAGAAACCCATCTTCAATTCATTAGTAGTTGAGGCTTGATATCTATTAGTATTATAATCTATAGATATATGAATATTAGTTTGTAGGCTTCAATCACACATATATGATTTATCAGAAGTTTGCTTGCTTTCGATTGTTAGGTAAAAGAAAGAGAAGTAGTAAGTACAAGTACAGAAGAGAGAACACATAAAAGACCACCGTATGAGTTAAATTGATAAAATAACAATTTGCTTTAATATTATATCTAACTCATATTCTTAATATAATTATATGTGTAAATTACCTTTTAGGACTTTTTAATTTTAATAAATTGCTGCAACTTAAATTAAATTTTAAAGGTTCGTGGGGCACCCTTATTTTTCAAATTTTTACAGGGGGCACTCACAAATATTTTCCTAAATCACAACGCTAATTTTTTTTTTTTAAATTAGGGGGGTACGTGTCCCCGTGCCTCTTCCTAGATCCCCGTTCCATGGATCTTTTGATTATTTTACATATGTGAATAAAATTATCAAGTTGCAAGTTAGTTTGTGGATTGAAATTTAAGTGAATTAGAGCCTCTCCAACGGGAGTAGCTATATTCATTAGCTATATTAGTAGAAAATAGATATTATATAAAAATTGATGAACCTATAAGGAATTCTGTTTCAGTGGTATTAGTTATAATGATTAGCTATATTCAAAAACAGTTTTTATTGTTATTTTCAAATTTTAATAGTTATGTTTTATCAAAAAGGGTTGGTAAGAAATTATTAATAAAAAATATTCTTTAACTTAAATATACGTGGAAATAATATATATATATATATATGTATAAAATAAAAATATTTACTGATGTTATTATAATATTTAAATCATGAAAAAAATTAGTAAACAAACATTACTTTTATATATTATAAAATATTTAAATAATTTTTTTATCCAAGTAATTTTTAATAGTTTTTTATATATAAATGTACAATAAAAAATTATATAAGTAATTAATAAAATTGGTTAACATGATTTTTTTTACAGCTTTTTGATATTAAATTTTTACAATTAATATTATATAAAGTTAAAATATAAAATTATATTAGTAATTATATATATATATTAAATGTAATTATTATATATATATAAATGTAATTTTTTGTAAAACTCCACTCAATTCTAAAATCCCAAACCTTAATTATATATATTTGATGAAACCAGATCTTCTAGGGAGAAGGTATATAATGGAGGGAAAATAAGCCGGGAGAAATATCTTAGAGGAAAATGAATTATTGCTAACAGGCTCTCCCTTGGAGATTCTCTTACACAGCTGCAGCTGTGTGACTGTACTTTACTTTACTGGATTTTGCATTTCATTGAGAAAATTTCAAATTTATAATATGATGATCAATCATTATTTTTTATATTTCAAAAAAATAGTTAAGTGCCAGTTTAAAAAAAAACTATTTTTTTAAAAGAAGTGACCCTTAATCACTTTTTCGAAGAATTAAAATAATATTTAATTATATTATTGTAAATTTTCTATCAAAAAAATATATAAGTCGGAAAAGTTCAACTATCACCTTTGAAAATTAATTAATTATTAATAATTTAATAAGCGAAACCTTTTTAAGTGGTATTTGTTTTCACTTATTTTTTGGGTACACAACCTTTTTGTTTGACATTCATGTTATAACTCTAAGTGTATTATTTTTATTTTTTTTATTCCTATATGACTTATAATTCTAAATGTATTATTTTTACCCTTTTTTTAATTTTAGAAGCCATGTTTTTTTATTATTTATATAGGTTTGAATCTTATTTTTAATTATTTTACAAAATAAATAGGTTTATAAATTGAACTAAATAGTTTCCGAAAAATATAAATCACGATCAAGTAAATAGGTCATGTTTTTAAATTGAAATATTTTAATTTAGATTTTTTTTAATTTGTTGGTGGAATTCCATTTTAATAAAATGATATGAATATTATAGACACTTTATTTTGGTTTCACCTCTACAAAATAATAAATAATAAATTTTATTTTGGTTTCACTCCTAGAATTCTATTATGTAAAGTTCTATGTTATTTTTTAACGAAATATAGATTGTTGGAATCATATTATAATTATGATATTTTTATATTCCATAGATTTTTTTTTTATTTTTTATTAAAATAATAAAATGAAATATTTTTATGTTTTTTCGGACAACAAATACATAATAACGTTGAGTCTGTTATTCTAATAAAATTTTAGTTAGTAAAAACTATATATAATTCCAAAAGAAAAATTGTAATAAAAGTACAATTTTATTTATTATATATTTTAACTATAATTAAAAATTAATTTTTATAATCATTATTTAATATAGATATTTTTTATATCTGCGTGTGTTTTGTACGGATTATCAAGTAGTCGAGTAAATAGCACATTGTGCATTAGACTTTAGATGGTATGGAATTATAGGACGGTAAAAAATAATCTGAGTTTGCAGCCATCCATCATCTCAACAATATGTTGTTTTAATGTTAAAAATATATTGAACATGCAAATTCTGCGTATCTTTCTGAAATTTTATTGCAAGCAATATATAGTATTCATGAACTGCATGATGAAATGCCAGGTAACAAATATTTAATATCTCGATATTTAGGACACCGCGGGGAGGATAATTATATTTTCAGAATTGCTAGATCAGCGAAAAGTACTTAGAAATATGAGTTACATATATAAGAATGTGGTATTAGAACTTAGAATTAGAATCATCACAGTCAACTATAACATCACAGTCAAGTGTTGAGGGAATATTTACTATCCGAAAACTAGCTTGTAATATTAGTACAGTTCTTGTATCTATTATTCAGTACAGGCAGCAATGTTAAATGTGTTAAATATGAATATATACATGGAGGGAGTGAGACTGATGCCGAAACAGAAAGGAAAATGATGAGAAGAATATTGGATCACTACCATCATTCATTACTTATTATATGGCCTAATGCATGAATACAACTTCAACAAGTAATTCTATAAACAGTACTGTTTATCCAGATACTTAAAAATTTACTTCATATGTGCCAACCACGTTACCCTTCCCTTTTCTGAATTTGCTTCTTGGTTCCTAATATTTCAAAAGTTTCATAATGCACTGCAAATTTTTAAAATAAAAATTAATTACATCCGCTATTTTATTCCATTACAAATTTACAATCAATTTATATATAAAATGTTGAGTCAACGCTGATATTATGTTGAGTATACCGGCTCATCTAAAATTTTAAAGGTGTTAGGCAAAAGACCCAATAGGATCATATATTTAACATAAAATATTTGTGAAGTCCTAATCCTTAATTAACTCACTTTTCTAATTTTTCTTCACTAATCCGAATTAAATGTTAACAAATTGGAGGGACAATTAACCTGGTCTGCCAATATATATATCCCAGTTCCATCTCTGAAGTACCAAACTCTGTCTTGTAACTAAACTAAAGATGTTGAGAAGAAGCAAGCCAGATTTCTCCCAACAAAACCCTCTTTATCAAATAAAACAGGATGACAATAAGTTGTTCACTAAACTCGTGTCTAAAGAAACCTCCATTGCAAATCCATCATTTAGAGGAGTGGCAGTTGCTATTCCTTTTAAGTGGGAAACTCAACCTGGAACTCCTAAGCACAAACTCTTCCCTGACCAGTACTCTTCTCTTCCTCCAACTCTCACTCCACCTCCTTCTTACTACTTCCAAAACCCTACTAGTCCTTCCAAAAAACACTCCAAAGCCAAACTACTCAACATCTTGTTCCTAAGGATTCTCCATCTCAAGAAAGGTACTACTCAAATCGCAATGTCGCCTTCTTCTCCGTCGTCATCGTCATTGTCATCTTCCAAGAGTAACAGCAAACGGAGACGGCTTTTAAGCATGGGAGATGATGATTTTGGAGTTTCAGTTCCGAGATGTTATTCCAAATCATTATTGTGCTTTAGATCATGATGGATTGATGGATTTGTTAAGGTAATGCATTGGGGCAAGGGAATATTTAGTACACGTTGATGATTTCTGCACTTGAAAATTAGTCTTAAAATCTTTTTAATTTTGTGTTAAAGAGTTTACTAGTGATATTCGTAGTAGGTACGTAGTAATCTTTCATGTCTAATGTACTGACTGTGAAAGTCAACTACGTACGTAACGCATGGCACCTCAACTGTATTGTTTAATGAACGTGATTATTTATCTCTGGTTATATAGCAAGTATAAATTTTGGTGTTGTTTGATCCTGGAAATCTAACTACTTAACGTACCCTTCTAATCTTTGAGTGAATTAAATCTCTTCAAACCACTTCTCCTTTCTAAATTCGATTTCAAATTAGGTAATTAGGATACAAATCTTTCTATTGATTCAAAGGAAGGAAGGTTCTCCTTGTAATGTATTTAATACATAACGGGGTAGCTCATGTACCTAATTACGAATCAGTGATCTGCACAACAACCCAGCAGCTAGCTAGCTGCTGCTGCCTGTTTATGCATGTTCCCTCTCTGTTTCATTTACTTTTATTTTTCTCCTTCTAAATAATCATTTTCGAAAAGAGTTAGTTACTCAGTTACTCTTCACATTTTAAATATGAAATAGAATAGAATATACAAAATGGAATATCATTTGAACCCAAATATCTTACATCACATAAATAATCAAAATTGGATCAAGTCTGAATGCATGACAACATACATCTAAAGCCAAATCTAAATGACAAAGTGATAAATTTTTTCCATGGTGTATCCATTGCATTTACATAATTTTTGAACATATTATGGGGGCGATTCCCAAAAAAATAACCCAAATAGGTACCAAAATGATGTGTATACTTTTTTTTATTAGCGAGATTCATATTAATATACGAGGAGCTTTTAAAATTCTAACATTTTTTTACAAAAAAAAATAGAGTGTTCCTAATAATTGAAACCTAATTAATAAATATATCCAATATATGGGGAGATTATGATATAGAACAGTTTTTAGAACTCTATCATTTTTCTTACCGCTGTCCAAAAGTATGAATAGTGCATTTTCCGAATTACTCCAATATATAATATAAATATAAATAAGATACAATAAAGAAAATCCAATACCAAAAATAACCGTTAGAAGTAGATCACTTTTATTACATGTATAGAAATCTATACTATACTATAATAAACGGAATGGAGGTATAATTTGTAGTTTGGTCCTCATTTTGGTTATCCCTTTTCATCACGACTGTCGGATCTTCTTCATCATATAATCAGAGTTGTTAGATCCAAATACTAAAAAAATACACTTCCACATGTTTTCAGGTTCGAATCCCGTCAACAACAAATATTTATATTATTATTTGTAAAGATACATATAGGTTCTCATGTTCGAATCCCGTTAACAACAAATATTCAAATTATTATTTTTAAAAATACATATACATTTTCAAGTTTGAATCTAAAAACAACAAATATTTACATAATTATTTATGAATAAGATCTCATTAATCATATATTATATATACTATTTGAACTTAACTTAAAATTATACACAATGAATAAAATCAGTATATACACTTCCACATGTTCTCAGGTTCGAATCCCGTCAACAACAAATATTTATATTATTATTTGTAAAGATACATATAGGTTCTCATGTTCGAATCTCGATAACAACAAATATTCAAATTATTATTTTTAAAAATACATATACATTTTCAAGTTTGAATCTAAAAACAACATTTACATAATTATTTATGAATAAGATCTCATCAATCATATATTATTTATACTATTTGAACTTAACTTAAAATTATACATAATGAATAAAATAAGTATTTAGTATTTAATTATTTATATATAATTTTAATAAATTATATAAAATAAAAATAAAAATATTAAACTAGTACTTTTAATATCTCGAACTCAATATTACTCGTAGTACTCTGACTGTTACTTTGAAAACAAATAGAATTTATGTGGAAAAAAAATGAAGAAAATAAATCCGTGGTTGAAATAATTGGATTAAAATATTATAAGGATGAAGGAACGAAGTTGGGCCAAATTCAAAGTTAGAAGTTGGAAAGCATTACACTATGTCAACATGTGGGAATGCCAATTAGGTAAATGGGCTCCTACACACTCCTCCAGTTGATCGAGTGCGCATCACCGGAACGCAGCAATAAAGGAACCCCAAGCGCTTCTGCTTCTCAAACTTGAAACGGTACATGCAATGTATACTACTCGCTCTTTCTTATTAATTTTTATGTATTTTTTTTAATGTTTTATTTAATTCAATACAGTTTAGTACTTATCAAAAATAATAAAATTTTATAATATAAAAATTTACTACACCCAGCTAAATCCACTGCTTCATTACATTAAATTTATACATTAAGACTCCGTTTGAGAGTTAACTGATGTGCTATCAGAAAAAATGCTGGTTAAAAAAAAGTACTGTCAGGATAATTAGATGTTTGTTTGGTATTTTTTTTAATTTATGTATATTTTGAAATATAATATATAAAAGTAATATTTTTTAGAAGGTTCGATGGTGAAATGGTACTTCCTACAAAATCTGAACACAGTTTTTTCAAAAAGTACGGGGGACATACTTTTGCTAACAGCAGTTTTTAGACCAAAAGCGTTTCTATAGACAACATCTTTTATAATTTACCAAATACATTTCTGACAGCTTTTTAGCAAAAAACGAAAAGTTATTGTAACTGTTTGCAACAGCAATATCAAACGGGTGTGAATATTGATTGATCCCACCACTTTACCAACATTTCTTACTTTTTCTTACATATTCCCCTATTTCCTTAATCTTCGTATCCAAATCAACCGTATACATCTGAATGGAACGCGTACTAATTTGTAAAGTGCATACTTATAAGCTTTGGCTGTTAGTGTTCTACTACCTCCGTCCCATTGAGAATTATACATTTGATCTTACTTTATTTATTTTTGATAAAAAAATCCTATTTTGATAAGGAGGTTAAGAAAAAGTGAAATGTTGGAAGAAAAAGTAAAAAAAAATGAGTAAAGTGAAGGGTCAATCAATATATAATGTATAAAATAAGTGTAGTGGAAGAAAATAATGAATATGAGTGAATGTAATTAATTTTTTATATTATAAATTTTTTACTATTTTTGTTAGGTTTTGAAATGTATAAAATTAATTGGGACATTCCAAAAAATAAAGTATATAAAAATGAAGGGCATACATAATACTAATTTCTAGTAATATAATCAAAATTTTGATATTTATCGTGTAAGCCCAATTTTGTTTTAAAACGATGTTCATAATTCATAATAGGGTTAAATATTAAAGTATTCATTTAACTGAAAGGCATGTATCGGAAAACTCATTCATGTTACCGGAGTCTCAATTGCACCATTATAGTTGACAATAATGACACGACCGTTAACAAGATTAGTTGACCTGACGGAAAAATGGTTGATTTTAACAAATTAACAGCTGAAAATCCCAAAGCGCGTGGAAGATCAAAAAAAAATTGCATCTTTTAAATTAAAATTAAATCTCTTATCTTAAATCAAAAGTTGTCAAAAAAAATTAAAAGTTTCCTTTTTAATTTTGTAAAAAATGTTTATTTTAGATTTTATAATAAAAAATAATTTTGATGTTTTTAAAATAAATTCATAATTTATCTTTCTTTTAGACAAAAAGCTACAATTTTAATCAAGAGTGACAATTTTAATTCATACTTTTATTTTGAATGTTATGAAATAAATTATATTATACTTTCAAATATAAAATGCTTACAATATTCAAACATGGAAACTTTTGGACTTGTAAGGTAAAATTTAAAATTTTAATGTAAAATGTATATAAACAAAAATATATAAAAATTCACACAAAAAATGCTTATAAAATAAAAATGAATTATTTTTTAAACTGAAATTCAAATTTTCTTTTACAAAATCTTTATGTTACTTTACAAATTTACAAAAATATATGGGTTTATTTTTTTTAAAGGAACCTTGAGTTTTTTATCATACATAAAAAATTATTGAACAAATATTTTATTTTTAAGAGTATAATAATCTAAGTTTTGATATTATAAGACTTACATATCACTGAATTTTTTCAAAAAAATAATCAATATATCTATATTCATCAAAAAATGAAAATCGGGGTCAAATGAAATATTAAAAATGTAACGCATACTAATTTATGGAATCTAAAGGCATAACCATCATGATTATTTAAAGGTTCATCCACCAATTTCACTTCCTAAATTGTCTAAATAATCCGATGAAATAATCAAGTAAAAAGCTTTTTTCATCTGAAATTCAGGATATATATAATATATATGTATATGTGTGTATGTGTGAATTAATTCGTTTGTTTATAAATATTAGGGGGCTTAGTTGGATTCGGCCTAACTTTTCAATGTTGCCACATCTCTCCACCTGTAAATATAGTTAGGGTCAATCCTTTTCCGTTAGGTCAACGAACAAGGTTAACGGCACTGTGATTATCCACTCTTATAATGGTGCGAATGAGTCCCCGAAAATAAGAGTTAGTGTTTTGATATATGCCCTTTAGTTAAATGATATTAAACCCAATTATACTATCGCAATGCAGTATCCTTAATCTAATAATTTTGAGAAGCAGTTTACACTTAATTGGACTAATCCTGTCGAAAGGGCTAGCACACCATCTCCAACAAGTTGAGTTACCCGGTGAGTAGCGTTTTGGGTACTATTGGGTTTGGGTCTATCTCAATCTTACAGATTACCTGGGAGAACCTGAGGTGAGAATTTCCGTCACGCTTGTTGATCAAACAAACATCTTGTCCCCCCCCCCCCTCTTTTGCAAAGGCAGAATAACGATCTTCTTATCTCAACCTCATTAGGGTATGGACTTTTCTAGTAGTAGTAATTAATCAGCACCATATATCTCTTTCACAATTAAATTGAGGATGAATGATGTATACAGCATGACATTTAATCTGTTTTGTATTCGGCTAGTAGTAAAACATCATTATAAACATCGTATCATGCTAGTTTTGCTGCTTATATATTGCCTCATTTCTATACACACTGCTTCTGAATTCAAATGTTTTATGTTGCTTGTATATATATATATATATATATGTACTGCTACGACGATAAGCTCTTAGGTGGCATTTTCTAAATTGTTCTTTGCCTCCTTAATAATGATAGACTACAGGTAGTGCTCATAGAGTATCCGTAGGCACGCACTAGAAAAACCCTTTGTCAATTACCAAATTTGTAATCATAAGTGTTGTTAAAGAGTTTCGTAATACTGACTAATATTGTGGTTTTATTAGATAGTCAGATTAACAATGAGCTGATAACTTAAAGCTTGGATACTGATTTTTGTAACTACGGATGATCAAGAATTTCCTCCAATGCTTATCTCAAAATCAAGAAGGAGAACCAGGGTTGACTTGAGAACCCAGGCTGAGAAGATTTCCTCTCAGAAGTCGGTAAATGCTGGAAATTCAAATATTCAGGAGAATGAAAAGTCCCTGTCAATAAGTGATGAGGAGAAAAATCTGACTCGTCCAAAGAGACTTCATCAAAATATGGATTCTGAGCTAACAAAAAACGTGAAGCGGCATGTGCCTCGTGCAAAAAGTGATCCAAAGATCAAGAGGGAAAAAGAATCAGCAAGTCATGCTGAGAAACAGGCTGTATTCAGCCCATTTGATATTTGCACTTGTTATAACAATAAATCTTTGATGGGCGAAACCTTGTTACCTGCAAGGAACAATAGAAACCACATCGACATTGAATATCCCATCATAGAAACAAGACAGATATTGAGACCAGGAATGGTTCTTCTTACAAATTATATCTCCTTGCCTGAACAGGTACCGTCCCAAGCGTATCTTAAAACTTCAATTTTTATATTAATGTCATATGTGTATAGCATATTAGCATACCATTTTCTGATTTTCTTGTAGATAAATTTCCAAAATTCTTATGATGCTGAGTACTTTAAGATTTTGATTGTTGTAGGTTAATATCATTAAAAGGTGCCGTGAATTAGGTCTTGGGCCAGGGGGATTTTGCCAACCTGGTTACCAACACGGAGGTAAACTCCGCCTAAAAATGATGTGTCTTGGTAAAATGTGGGATCCTGAGACAAAATATGAAGAACACTCTAGAAGTGATGTCCCTAGAGCACTTGGTATCCCTGATGATTTTGTTGTACTAGTAAAAAAGGCACTCTCGGATGCTCATCTCCTGATCAAGAAGAATGAGGTATTGGAGGATGTAGAGGAGATGCTTCCTGGGATGTCCCCTGACGTTTGCATAGTTAACTATTATACAACTAATGGAAAACTTGGTCTTCATCAGGTTAGAATTGAACTGGTTATTTACCTTTATATATATAAGTTTATTTATATACTTTTATCATCTTTATATTTTTAATAAATGTATATAGTGAAAAACACTATCTGATAGTTTGGTTGCAACTATTGGATTAAAAGATATGTGTTCCATTGTAAAATACATTTTAACAATGACAGGAGGATGTAGAGGAGATGCTTCCTGGGATGTCCCCTGACGTTTGCATAGTTAACTATTATACAACTAATGGAAAACTTGGTCTTCATCAGGTTAGAATTGAACTGGTTATTTACCTTTATATATATAAGTTTATTTATATACTTTTATCATCTTTATATTTTTAATAAATGTATATAGTGAAAAACACTATCTGATAGTTTGGTTGCAACTATTGGATTAAAAGATATGTGTTCCATTGTAAAATACATTTTAACAATGACAGGACCGCGACGAAAGTAAAGACAGTCTTCAAAAAGGTCTGCCTGTTGTTTCCTTGTCTGTTGGGGACTCGGCAGAATTCTTGTATGGGGATGAACGGGATATTAGCAAGGTTGAGACTATTTTGCTGAAATCAGGAGATGTGATGATATTCGGTGGCCAGTCTCGACACATATATCATGGTGTTGCGTCTATCAAGCCAAATACAGCTCCTCCGGCCTTGTTGGGAAGTACAAACCTCCGCCCTGGTCGTCTCAATCTTACTTTCAGGCAGTTCTGACGAGCTGTTAATTTATCATATTGCAAGACTGTATATCTTGTGTTTTATCGTATTATGTTATACAAGTATCTGTGCAAGTTTAATACCTAGATACAGAGGCTCTAAGGTAAAATACCACAGACAATCCGAGTAAATATAGTTTATAATATTTCAAGAAAAATAATAGCAAGACTCAAACTCAATCCTGTTTGGGGAACCCAATACATCGACCAAGTTTCCTTCTACATTACAATATTGCAAATCAAGTAATAACTTGTGCAAGTGCATTACAGACAAATACAATTCGGCCATTCCCTATTACACGAGGTACGCAAATAAAGTACATAAATTCAATGACCTGTCCAATACGCAAAATCATTTTTACCTGGCACATCTACTAGATGTGTAGTAATTTAGTTTGCTTCTTTCAATGTTATGAACATTTTTTCCTGTTCAAATAAGCACTTTTTTAGGACAAAAGATAGGAAAGATAAACTCTCTCAAATAAGCAAACTAAGCATAGAGACTACTGATAAAGTGCAACAGAAATATCTTCAACAAATACCAATTACAAGTTCCACCCATACTCAAATGTCATACTATTTGTACAATCCTCGTCAGTGAATCCTAATAATATAAAACCAACAAGTTGTCTTACCAAACAATGCCTCCAGAATATTACGCTAAGAACACAAAAGAAGTTGGCCACTCTAATCTACCCAGATCGGACTGCTGCAACCCGATGATGAAAAGCACAGAAAAAAGAGAGATTAACTATGTTACACCATATTGACAATGTTCGCATTGTAAACACACAAGATAGCCGGTGTAAGAAGAGGGAATACATATCACTTCCATCCGCCTCCCATACTTTGAGTAGTTCCTGATAAACTGGGGGATGTGTTGTTTGTCTTGGACCTTCCATCTCCATTTCCAAGCACATTTAGATCCTCAAACAACCTATATGAAGGAACAAAGGTCTTTTGTCCTGCAGCAGGAGCATTGCCTGTTGGTCTCGAGCTCAATTGTCCGTCTCCAGCAACATATGCACCATGAGCTGAATTTACCTGCTGCAATGATCCGGCTCCTTGGATAGGCCTATACGCTGCAGCATTAACTTGTTGTCTCGGATTTGTGTAATAACCAGGAGTTGCAGCCCATGGTGGTGGCGGATAGGCCGAGGGATACTGGGTGGTTTGAGCCTGTGTTTGAAACTGTGGTTGTTGAGGTTGCCCTTGTGTTTGATATTGTGGTTGTTGAGGTTGCCCTTGTGTTCGATATTGTGGTCGTTGATGTTGACCTTGTGTTTGATATTGTGGTTGTTGAGGTTGACCAGGTGGATAGCCAGAAGAAAACTGGGGAGACTGAGCCTGTGGTTGAGATTGACCAGATGGATAGCCAGA
Organism: Apium graveolens; assembly: GCF_009905375.1. Lineage (NCBI taxonomy): Eukaryota > Viridiplantae > Streptophyta > Magnoliopsida > Apiales > Apiaceae > Apium > Apium graveolens. The sequence continues at coordinate 69,772,402 of NC_133648.1, read as the reverse complement.
AGAAAACTGGGGAGACTGAACCTGTGCTTGATATTGTGGTGGTTGAGGTTGACCAGATTGATAGCCAGAAGAAAACTGGGGAGACTGAGCCTGTGCTTGATATTGTGGTGGTTGAGGTTGACCCTGTGTCTGAGGTTGTTGCTGCTGCTGAGGTGGAGGCTGTTGATGTAGTTGTGCTTGTTGCTGAATCTGAGGCTGGGGCTGAGCCCAAGGAGCAACATAACTACTGAAGGCTACCTGCCCCTGGTTTCCACTATATGTTTGCGGAGCATATGGACTTCCTTGGCCACTCGGTGAAACAGGTGTTTGCTGATTGTTTTGTGTCGATGATTCTTGGGCATTAGGCGATGTGCCTGTAGTTGATAAGGCGAGACTTAAAAAATCAATCATGTCCTGCTCCTTTGTTGTCTTTACTGGAACAGCAGGATCAGATAGAACTATCGCATTGCTCAGTGAAGGTTCCACTTCACTAGCTCCAACAAATGATGCGACTGAACGCGTTTTGGAATGCCTGTGATAACAAAACAAATGGTCAACAAAAGTGGAAACAGGAAACTGCTGTCAGAATCAAATACATACAACTGCAGATCCATCCGAGGGTTCTGCTTTAAACATCGACCAACATCTTTAAACTCCACTGTCTTGGAAGTTGGAAACAGCATACTTTCTTCATCCAGTACATGTACCGAATTTATTGCAGGTATGGATCAAGAACAAACAAAAATATTGGATGAAACTTCAACTAAACCAAGAACACATTTTCCGACCAAATATGATCCCGAGATAAATACTACATATTTTTTATGTTTACTAGAAATAACTATTCACACATACATGTGTTTGTTCATCCAGTACTCAGAGAACAATGACATGAAAAATTCAGACGCATCGATAGTATAAGAAAGGACTTCAATAATAAGGTCAATGAAAGATACAAGTTCCGGTGCACATGCAATTTGTGATTGTGAAACTTTTTAGTAAGACTAACCTTCTAGCTAGCTGCGCAAATTCATCTTCTTCTTCCTCTTCTTCAGCTGCAGCATTTATCACCACATTTGAAGTTGCAGTAGGTACCGCATGTGAAGATGCAGCAGGTACCACATGTGAAGGTGCAGTGGGTACCGCAGTTGAAGGTGCAGAGGGTACAGCAGGCGGAGATGAGCTATATTTGCTACCTCCATCACCTTTCGGACTGGAACCAGGCATTTCAGTCAATTGAGATTTGGAGCTCATCACTTGGGTTGGCAGTGGGTGCCCAGCAGCTATAGCATCATGTTTAGCAAGCTCATTTTGTATGCCATCATTTAATTCCAGTCCTTTAGCTAGAAGTTCTTCATCCCTGCCAGTATCATATATTTTTTTCAGATCTAATTAGATCAAGTAAGAGCAGCATTTTACATTTAAATTATACTAGAGGACTAAAAGCCTTTTGCTCTAATCCATACATTATTTCAGATGGAACAAAATGGCCAAATACACGTTGGAAGAAATGCATCATATAAGGATGAAACTTACCCAGTTGTAGTTAACATCTGCATCAACTTCTTATGATTGGAACGGCACCGGTCCACTAGATCAACAATCACTTCATCCCGTATGGCCTATAAGAAAATAGGAAAATAATATCAAGTAACCAAGATAGGAAGCACGTAAAAGGTAAGTATATTGCACATACCATGCGGTCGTTTGGATCCACAGCCTGAAGCATGGCAGATAAAAGATCCAGGACTTCTTGCATTGAACTTATGCTTGACAAACTTAAGTTTAAACAAAAACAAAAAGAAAAAAGAGTGAGAATGTTATAGCAGCAGGGCAGTATGCACAAGACATATAATGTGTTGGTAGTAACCTTAAAGTTTCTATTTCAGATGCCATAGCTTCATCAAGCCTTGTTGAAGAATTGCTTGGCATTCCATAACCTGCATGTGAATGTCCAACTGTTGAATGGGTTACAGGAGGTGTAAATATCAGGGCTGAATCCGATGCACGTTGGGGAAATTCAACTCCAGAACGCTGCGAATGGTAAACAAAAATGTCATCAGTTAGTTATTATAAGAACATCCTCTGTAAACTAAGGTAAAAATACTAGTATCATTTTATATAGAACATACCTTTTAGTTAAAACAGATATAAAACAATTTGCCAAGACTGGTTTATCACTAATGCACATATTATAAAACTAATTTTATTTGAATCACATGAATTATGCTTCAAACAAAGGAAAATAATTTGAAAGAGTGATAATTGTGATTCGATTACAAATTGGTCATATTTGCTGTTTTTATTTTAGATCTAATAGAAAATTTAAGAAAAAAAATAACAAGCAATGGTAACAGCTCACAGTCTCGCGTTAAAATCCTCAGAACTCAAATATTCTCAAAGACATTAATTTGGAAACAAGGTTCTGCTTATGGGCTCCTAAAGATCTACTCTTAAGTCCCTATACAGGCCTTCGTGTATGCAATATTGTTAGAGAAGACGTGAGATCCACTTCAGTGGCATTCCCAGCACCGAAAGTTGGTCATTTAATAGAAATGATGCCAAATCTTACATATCAGAAGAGATATCCAAATAACGCGGACTTACTATAATTCATTCTTTAAACAGAACATATAAATTATGCATCTGGATATTAACTGTAAAGGATACTTCAATGTGTCACGCCCAAATTCTAACACTTGAAGTAGTATGAATGCCCGATATACATAACACGAATCTAATATAGGGTTTTGGAGAGAAAATGTGCAGCCACTGCAACAAAGAAGTCATCCCAGAGTTCTTATCAACTCATACCAAGTTTGGAAACTACACCCTAGATTGGCATAATTGACCAAACTAATAAATTTGACTCAAGGTGGACTATTATATTTGTTAGATTAAGACTCAAATTCACTGGAAAAGAACCATGAAAGGAAACTAACTGTAAGCACGCACACAAAGAATACACTAACCCTTAGTTCTTCGTATGCCCAGTAATATTGTGGATATTTTCCGCCTGCTCCACCAAATGCTTGTTGCCAAGAGTCCAGCAACACCAAGATCTTTTCCCTAACAGTCATGTTTGTCTGCAAAAACCATACGAAGATAACAGTCATGTTTGTCTGCAAAAACCATATGAAAATACATTTTTCTATGATAAAGATGGATTATGGATACAGTAAAATAAATGAATATGAAGTTTAATGACTATGTTGATTCATAATAGGGTATCAGCCACAGGTATATTACTGTTTTAAATTTAAAATGCCAAGCCCTAACTTCAGCTTATAAATGTTGAGGTCACTAATAACATTATACAATATGATAAAATCCACGTGCAATACAATAATTACCCCAAAACTCCCTCAAACATAAGAAAACAACAGATTCCTAATTGCGAATTTATCGTTCTGCCTTTGCAGGGTGATATTAAAAATGAATATAAGGTACGCAGCTTGGTTATATGACTACTTAGTACCCGAAGTAAACGATTGTGGGCTTATTAAATATATTCTTTGTAACTTCCTAAATAACTAGATCTTACATATAAGTATTGAGTATATTAATTTTCTATACACTATGTCTATAAACTAATCTATAACATTCATGGAAATTTCCTTCGATGTTGCTTCCTTTCCCATCACCCTCCCTCATTTTCTTAATCCAACAGAGGTAAAGCTTTGGCTGCCGACTTGCATCTTAAGCTTACTTAAACTGCATAAAATCCCAACATCTAAACTGCTCACTCTGAACTTGAAGAGGTATTGCACATCGTGGCTTTTAATAAATGAATTCAAATATATTCCAATGGATTTATCAAATCAAGCAGATGCGTAAGGCAATGAAATGCCTAAACAATTTATCGCAATTGTGGCACACAGAAGACTGACTCTTAAATAGAAGAGATCAAACTGGGGATACTCAGTATTTATCCACAAATTTACAAATATGACTATTACGAAAGGACTAATCATAATAAAGGGAATACAAATTAAGTAAAAAGTAGATAATTGGAGCTTAAACATCCAAAACATAGAATTGATGGATCATAGCAAAGATCAAGCGACATATTGTTTGTCGCTTTAAAAGGGAAACTTGCCTTTTTCTTTACAATCTTAATCATGTCCTGCAGTATATTCCTCTCGACAATTTGAGAATGCACAGGATCACCACAGTTCTTCACCATTGTCTCCAAAAGCTAAAACATAAAAAGTATAAGGGCCTGCTAGTCTGCTACTGACAGATATATACTGTGTAATTGTAGCGATTTAAATCATGGCAAATAAAAATTAATGTGCCATAGATACATCGCATATGATATAATTGGTGACCAAACGTTAAAGAAACTGTTGCCACACTGTTAATTAATAAACCACGCGAATTGTCTGATACATCAAATATTCCTGTGTTTTAACTTATTTTTAGTAATCGGTAAGAAAGCTGTTTCCCAAAAGCATAAAAAATTATTTTTAGTTACAGATTAAAGATTTCTATAGAATACAGTATTGAATGCATTGAGGAAATGATACCGTCAAGGCAAGTAGGTGAACATGAGAATTCTTGTGTTGCAACCTTTTCTTCAAAGCTTTGACAATATCTTTTGCTAGCCTGTCAAAATTACAATAAAAACATATAATTACACAATTTAACCCTAGCTACTCCTATATTCAACAATCAAGAGAGCAATAAAAAGCCAATTTTGAACAACCCAGTTTCGATCAAGAAAAAATTATCAAGATTTCTATTCACAAAAACCAAGAAACCCAAAAGATGTAACTTTTACTCATCATCAAGAACCAGCAAACAAAAAATCAAAAACCCAAATCAAAACATGCATGCATAAACACATACAAATCATTATACTAACCAAAAATCAAAACCCATGAATAAAAATTCAAACTTTTCATCTTCTTGATTGTATTTTCTTGAAAAGTCAATAAAAAAAATCATACACATACAAAAAGAAAAAGAGAAAAGAAGGGGTAAAGTGAAAACCAATGATTGAGATTGATGGCATCACAAATATCAATATTAATAGTCCAATCTGGGCCATTCAGAAATTCACTTGTAGCTTTTTCAACCCGAACAGAAGCTGAATGTGCAGATGATGAAGAAGCAGAAGATGGATACATCATCATCGCTTCTTAATATAAAAAAACCCTTGATTTAAATTCAATTTTTATATATAAAAGGGCTGTGTGTATTTGTGTAAAGACAAGAACAAGTTGTATGGTCTAGATGGATAATTAAAGAACAAGATTACTAGGAAGAGAAGAGAGAAAGAAAGAGGACTTTTGTTTCAGTTTCCCAGAAAAATAAAGGCAGCTTAAAAAGACAAATTGATATTCTTATAGGAGATTGATTATTAATAAATAAATATATTTCATTTTTGATATTATTAATACAAGTAGAGGGTGACTTTTTGTTCTTTTTTTCTTGTTCGTTTATGTTATTCTTGTGCTTTGGTATATCGCCTCTAGGCCTCTACTTGTTTCCTAGATTTGGCTTATTTAATTGACTAAAATCAATATATTTAACTTTGATAAAGTTCAACTATGTAAATAATGGTTATGTGAAAAAAGTGTTTTATAAGTTAATATTTTCTGTTCATGTTAGTTAAAATGTGTATATATGTTGAAAAGTTGATATACTTTTTTATATTGGAAGTCAAGAGAATTTATTAAAAATATATTAAAATAGGTCCACTTCATCCTTGATTTTAGAAATTTGGTAGTTTGGTTGAAAGTGAATAATTTGAAACTAAACTCATTTTATTTAAGATGAAGTTGTGGAATCGAATACTTTTTCGGACAATAATACCACAATATATATTATGAGAAATGTTGTGAAATTTATCCGTAAATTTCTGGTTGAATATTTAAAATTTATTATTTTCTAGACGCGAATTAATTAAGATAGTAGGTATTGTTGTTCGTCCAGTTATATGTCATATTACTGATTTGAATGTGGTATCGAAATTTTATTTTAAGTAATTTATTGCGTAAATTTTCTATGGCCAACATCATATTATTAATTTTAAAATTTAAATTTTATGTTACTAAATTATTAATCGCTCTTTTAAATTATCTTAAAAAGAAAATAGGAGAAAGCAATTATATATATGTCTTACTCGTCGTGATTATGTATATATGCAACTTCTAGGAAATACACGTGTTGTTAAAAAAATGCATGTAAGCTTGAATTAATATGATATTTTACTCACCTATTTAATTTTGCTGGAGAAGATATTGCTCACAGAATATTATATATATATATATATAATTGTATTGCCGTGAATTAAAATGAAATGCTCAGCAGCCAGTGATGGGCAAATGATGAACAAACATGGAATGCAGATAAAATTAGGTTGAAAACGAAATGTGTCCAGCGCGGAGCGCCTACTCTTGTAGACCAAATAGAGTATTTTACATTTGTACTTATACTATTTTTAGGAAATGATTATCAATTATTTCAAGATTAATGGCAATGCTATGATCCGTGACCGTGCTTAATATATTTGCCACGATTATTTATGTAATTGCCCACTAATTACTCTTTGGTGCTTGTTGTGGTTGTTATCCACTCATAAAGAACTCATTCTATGTGGGCATCCTTTTTCTCTTCTTACTAAAATAATGGACTTGTCTATTTTGCTTTGAACTAAAAGTAAAACACTTTGAAAATTCTTTAATCCATTCGTTATGCTATTATTTGTAGTCTTGCTTGAAGCCCATTGTTTGTCCTTGTACTAGAATCACATGAACATACGTGCAACTTGACTGATATGTCTTAAATATATATATATATATATATCAGAATTTGACTGTTGACCATTTTTCAAAGTATAATATTGTTATTTTCTTTTATTGTATTATGTTTCATTTTCTAAGCAAAGAACGAAATAATTAGGGGTGAGCGCGGGGCGGGCGGTGCGGTTTTTTCCTCAAACCGCAAACCAAACCGCACATGCGGTTTGCTCAAATTTCCAAACCACAACCGCACCGCGTACCCTCGAAAACCGTATAAACCACACCACGAAAATGCGGTGCGATGTGGTGCGGTTCACTGCGGTTTATACTTTACAAGTTCAAAAATATTAAATAAATACAAAACTTAAATTTAATCAAATTTCCGAAAATAGTTGCAGTCAATCAGAATGCAACATCTTAGTTCACTAGTATAAATACTTGGATTTTGGTTTTCTTAGTGAAGAAATATAAACAAGAGATTGTGTAGTCTCTTTTTTATTTATCAGAAGATCGTGTGGTCCATTTGGATTCCTTAATAAATTTAACATATAATTCTAACTCAATAAGGATGCTATGACCATTTGGTGAAATTCAGTTTAACTAAAAATATAAAATGGTTGTTTATGTTACCCGATAGGAATATAATGTGTATATATATATATATATATTTATAATATATTAAATATTGTGGTGCGGTGCGGTTTGAACCGTATTTTAGAAATTTAAAACCACAACCCGCACCGCACCGCGCGGTTTATTAAAAATTCAAACCGCAACCGCACTACGAAATTAAAAACCGTGTTTTGTGGTGTGGTTTGGTACGGTGCGGGCGGTTTTTGCGGTTTTCTGCTCACCCCTAAAAATAATAATCTAACTTAGAATGATTCGTTGAATACCATGAAGATATTAGATACAAACTTCGCAGAACTTCACAAACTAGTCTATCTAATTTAGCTTTTTTAAATAAATAGATTAACGATAATCGTAAAATTCAAATTAAATCAAACCAAAAATATTATGTATGAACTGCTTAAATGGAGTCTGACGGGGTAATATGTACTCAATCATGTCCTTACCTTTAAAGTAAGAAAATACATCTTCCGTAAATATTCGATTTAGTGAATTTATCTGTCTATTCTATTATACTATATATTAAATGGCAGTATAAGAGTAAAAATAGTCATTTTAATAGTTGTGAATCACGATTTTGCCCTTTTATATTGGAAATTTATAAAAATGGCATTATGTACTCAATCATGTCCTTACCTTTAAAGTAAGAAAATACCTCTTCCGTAAATATTCGATTTAGTGAATCTATTTGTCTATTCTACTATACTATATATTAAATGGAAGTATAAAGGCAAAAATAGTCATTTTAATGGCTGTGAATCACGATTTTACCATTTTATATTGAAAAATTATAAAAATGTCATTCTTACAAAATTTTAGTTAAAATTATCTACTATTAGTGTAAATTATAGGAATCGAACCCCACAGCTCTTACTTACATATTTCATGTTACTACCACATTCGCTACATAATTTTTTAGTTTAATTTAAAATTCTTATTAGATAAGATACATTCTCTCTTTTATTTATTTTTTTAACTTTAACTTTTAGGTAAATAAAATGTTGTTTTAATTTATTTATATGACTCTGTTTTTTATTTTAATTTTTATAGTTTTACTATAAAAATTTTCAAACGCCATCACTTCTTATTAAGCAAAACAATGCACACATTGATACATAAATTATTTTGTTAATTGTCATGATTTATATTTTTTAAAATATTAAATATTTCTTCATACTTTATTTGGATTTGTTTTTTAGAAATCATAATTCAATTTAACTAAGTTTAACTTACTAAGTTTACCGAGTCAAGAATATTCAGTTTAATTCGGGAGTACTTGGAATGAGTACTCAGATCAAAAATCAATTACTTTATCAATATATTAAATGGCAACACAAGAGTAAAAAGAGTCATTTTTATGACTACGAAATCACAATTTTACCCTTTTATATTGAAGAATTATAAAATGTCATTTTTACACCTTTTTTGTTAAAATTAAGTATTTTTAATGTATCGAATTGAATAGGAATTAAACCTTACACCTTATACTTACAAATTTCATGTCACTATCACATATACTAAATAGTTTTTTAGTTAACTTTGAAATTATATAATCCATATTTTCTCTTTTTATCAAATTCTTTTTTATAACTTTAACTTTTGAGTGAATAAAATGTTGGTTAATATTATTTCCGTGACTCTGTTTTTTAGCTTAATTTTTGTAGTTTCACAATAATTTTTTTTAAATACCACCACTTATAATTTGAGCAAACAAACACACATACATATATATAATATTGTGTTAACTGTTATGATTTATATTTTTTTATAATTATAAATATTTCTTTGTACTTTATTTGGATTTGTTTTTAAAAAAGCATAATACAGTCACACAATTTCTGTTTATATTAAGTAATGTTATTGTATGGAATAGGAATCGAACCCAACATCACCTATATACAAATTTCATGTTACTATCACATGTGCTACAATAGTTTTTTAGTTAGCTTTGAAATTCTTATTAGATAAGACATATTCATCTTTTTATCGAATTTTTTTTATAACTTTAACTTTTGAGTGAATAAAATGGTAGTTTATATTGTGAAATTGATTCTCGTGAGTATGTACTCACCTAAATTAGGCGAGTACAAAGGAATTTTAATATTAAAGCACGATGAGTATATTTGTAATTAAATATATTGATTGAAAATTTCTAATTCTATCAATAAAATATACTATGTACTCGTGTAACTCTCTAACTACGTAGGTATATTTCTCTTATTTATATGACTCTGTTTTTTTAGTTTAGTTTTTGTTGGTTTACTACAAATTTTTAAAAATGCCATCACTTGTTATTTAAGCAAAGACACACACTCGCGCTCGCGCACACATAGATACATATATATATATATTTAAATTTTTTATAATATTAAATATTTCTGTGTAATTTATTTGGATTTATTTTTTAAAAATCATAATTCAATTTAACTAAGTTTAACTTACTAAGTTTACCAAGTCAAGAATATTCAGTTTAATTCGGGAGTACTTGGAATGAGTACTCACATCAAAAATCAACTACTTTACTATATATTAAATGGCAACATAAGAGTTAAAAAAAGTCATTTTTATGACTACGAAATCACAATTTTACCCTTTTATATTGAAGAATTATAAAATGTCATTTTACACCATTTTTATTAAAATTAAGTATTTTTAATGTATCGAATTGAATAGGAATTAAACCTTACACCTTATACTTACAAATTTCATGTCACTACCACATGTACTAAATAGTTTTTTAGTTAACTTTGAAATTATATAATCCATATTTTCTCTTTTTATCAAATTCTTTTTTATAACTTTAACTTTTGAGTGAATAAAATGTAGGTTAATATTATTTCCATGACTCTGATTTTAGCTTAGTTTTTGTAGTTTCACAATAATTTTTTTAAAATGCCACCACTTATAATTTGAGCAAACAAACACACACACACATATATTTATATATAATATTGTGTTAATTGTTATGATTTATATTTTTTTATAATTATAAATATTTCTTTGTACTTTATTTGGATTTGTTTTTAAAAAACCATAATACAGTCACACAATTTCTAAGTAATGTTACTGTATCGAATAGGAATTGAACCCAACATCACCTATATACAAATTTCATGTCACTATCACATGTGCTACAATAGCTTTTTAGTTAGCTTTGAAATTTTTATTAGATAAGCCATATTCATCTTTTTATCGATTTTTTTTATAACTTTAACTTTTGAGTGAATAAAATGGTTGTTTATATTATGAGATTGATTCTCGTAAGTATGTACTCACCTAAGTTAGGCGAGTACAAAGGAATTTTAATGTTAAAGCACGAAGTATATTTGTAATTAAACATATTGATTGAAAATTTCTAATTCTATCAATAAAATATACTATGTACTCGTGTCGCTCCCTAACTACGTAGGGTATATTTCTCTTATTTATATCACTCTGTTTTTTTAGTTTAGTTTTTGTTGGTTTACTATAAATTTTTCAAAATGCCACCCCACTTGTTATTTAAGCAAAGACACACACTCGCGCGCGCACACACAGATATATATATATATTTAAATTTTTTATAATATTAAATATTTCTTTGTAATTTATTTGGATTTATTTTTTAAAAATCATAATTCAGTTTAATTAAGTTTGACTTAGTGAGTTTACCGAGTCAAAAGTATTCAGTTCAATCCGGGAGTACTTGGAATGAGTACTCTGATCAAAAATCAAAAATATTAAAAGTTAACTAACTAATTTATCAGTATAAATATGTTTAATATAAAAATTACATATACTTTAAAGATGAAACCAACGAGAACAATATATATTACTTTTATTCTTATCATTGTTATATACATCTCCTACATAACGGAAAAAATATTAATTATAGTTCACTGTGGAGGTGAATTTTTTTAATATTTTTATAATATCAGGCATATATAAATTACATAATGTGGTGAATGAGTAAATTTTTGTAATACTCTCAAATAATTAAATAGTTATATTAGTTCAATATTGGTTCACTCACCTCACATATATAAAATTCACTTAGTCAACCTAAATATTAACAATTGAGGAGTGAGACAAATTAGTAATGAATTTATTCGCTTTTCTTTCATTCTTCATTTTTTAGTCTTAACCAAATAAATAGGGATACATATTATTCTCGCCCCGTCAGACCCCGATACGATACCTACCCTGTTCAGGTCAGGGATTTAGGAAATTCTTGGGGGCGGGGAACGAGGAAAATCTTATAAAAATTTTGGGCATCGGAGCGGAATCTAAGATTAGTGCCTCCTTGACCTAAATTTTTTTTGTGTGTGTGTATATATATATATAAGAGAATTTAAAATATTATTATATTTTTAAAATAATTTATAGTTTTCTTAATCAATTTTTTTAAAATATAATATATTATATATTTTTAATTTTTAATTTATCATTTATTTATATTATATATCAATTTTAATATAATTTGATGTTAAAAATTGAGATATTATTAATGTTTTTATATAATACGGACTAGTAGATTGTTTTCACTCATAAAAAACTTATTAGAAAATATAAAATTATTATTTTTAATTATTTCCCGAATTCCGCGAGAATTATCGTTCGGGCGGGGAACGTAGAGGAAAAGAATCCCCGTTCGGGGTTCGGGGGCGGTGATAGCACTTCCCGACCCCGAAGTGACCCGATACATATCTCTACAAACAAACTTCAAATATTTGTTATAATAATATAATTTTGATAATTTTAGTAATTAGGCCTATATATCTTACAATAAATATCTATTCTTAAAATCTACGGGATGAGCGGGAATCGAACACTACTACAAAAGCTAAACTCTCACCACTTAAACTATCTAATCCAACTTTAACAATATGTATGAATAAAAAGAAGTAAGATAATTGAGTGATGAACTTTATGTCATTACATTTTCATTTAATTTAAACTTACGAGATGTAATCGGATTTATAAAAATATATTATTTGTTATTACGTAACTGCTATGCGAATATAAAATAAAATTAAAATAATCATTTATAATATTCAAAAACTATTTCTTTATAGGTGCAAGTTCATTCGAGATAATATTTCAATATATATATATAGGTATGTGCCTCGCACGGGCTTTTAGGTAAGTGTAAGTCATATGTCATAGACCTATTTGTATATTCGAGGATTCAACTCAACTCAAATAAGAATGTAATAAGTAAATAGTGGATCGACCGTCAAAGAGATCTCGCAAAGTAATATCTGTCAAAGGATTCAGAGACAATGTTCATCTACAGACTTGAGGAGTTAATTCACTGGAAGAAGTTCAAGAAGTTGATCATGCCTCAGTGATATAAATCAAGATCGTGGATTTAATCAAATGACAGAGATCTCGTCAGGGTATCAATTAATTACAAGGATTTAATCTGAAGAAAATCAAAGTGTCAGAGTCAAGACATGAAGAAACGTCACGGAAGTTAGTCACTCATGAACCAGACAGTACATCGAGTGTCAACGTTGAAGTGGTGGAATTGATTCATAATTTTCAGTGATTTTCAGAAGGTTTGCAGAAGAATGGTTGCTGCTCAAGACTAGAATTAATTCTCTATTAATTAATTAAGTCATCTAATTTAATTAAGAAAATAAATTATATCTGCGAAGAATAATTTATTTATTAATTGAATTAATTGATTAATTAATTCTGAATTAATTCCAGGAATTTTAGGAATTTTCAGAAGCTTAATTGGATTAAATTCAAGGCTTAAATCAGCAAAACAAATGGAAATGAACTAGCATGACAATCTGGATTGTCATACCGATTGTCATGCTAGGCCATTCTCCATTGTCATACCGAAAGTTACTCTAGGAGGGTAATTGTCTTGCTAGTTCATTCTGATTGTCTTGCTAGTTCATTCAGATTGTCTTGCTAGTTCATTCAATTGTCCTACCGAAAGTCATACAAGCTATAGGATTGTCATGCCAATTCAATTCTATTGTTGTGCTGATTTAAAAAGAAGCAGAAGACTTTTCTTTAAAAAAATCTCAATCATTATTCAAGAACAAGAGACAGCAGCCGCAGCAAAACATTTTATCTTCATCTGCTTATTTCAAAGATCATAATTTCTAGATTGTAATGTTAAATCTAATCCACTAGAAATCTTTATCTTGTTCTTGTATATCAATCTAGCGGATTAAAATCCCTAGAACTTAATCTCAAATCGCGTTTAGCATTTGATTCTAATTATTGCAAAAATAGAAAAAGTTCATGTCGAATTTATTCTAGATTTGTGATAATTGATTTGAGATTAATACCTTGTAATCGATACAGTTGTTGTAACACATTTCAAGTTTAATAATATTTTTATTTAACTTGAATTTTGTTTCACATTTTTTATTCCGCATTTTATTCGATTATTTGGTGCTGTTTGTATTCAACCCCCCTTCTACAAACACATTGGGACCTAACAATTGGTATCAGAGCCTTCTGATTAACGAACAAATCAAGATCCTAGACTTTTGTGATTTTTCAACTCCTTGAATTTTTATTTATTCAAAAATTCATAATGACTTCACATAAAGTTGGAACCGTTAAAATTCCACAATTTGATAAAGAGAATTATATCATGTGGAAGAAGAAGATGCTATTATTTTTACAAGTTGCAAATCCCAAATATTCAAACTTGTTAAAGAAGGGTATAAAAACTCCGATGGTTATTGAACCGGAGGTAATAATAGATGGTGTGGTGACTACTGAAGCTAGAACCTATCCAAAAGAGCCTGAAGATTTTACTCCTGCTGAGAAGGAAGAAGCCTCCTTGGATGCCAGCCTTCAATTAATATTAATTGATTCCCTTGATCCCTTGATGAACAGACATGTGATGAACTGTAAAAATTCCAAACACATGTGGGAAACTATTGAGGTGATTAATGAAGGCACAGAGGAAGTTAGGGAGAACAAGTTGGAAATCCTAACCTCTGAATATGAACATTTCAAATCAAATCCAGGAGAAGGAATTACTGAAGTGTTTGAGAGGTACAATGCGTTGATCAACAACCTGAACATCAATGGAAAGTATTATTCAATCAGGGAGGTCAACAAAAAGTTCCTTTTAACACTGCCAGCTCATCTTGAACATAGAATCACTGCCATTAGAGAAGCTAGAGATCTGAGTGAGATTTCTTTGGACAGGCTCTATGGAGTGTTAAAAACTTATGAGTTGGAGCAGATTCAACAGAAGGAAGTCTACGGGAAGGATAGAATGGTCAGCACATCTAATGCACTTGTAGCTGAAGGTCAACAACAACAACAATCTCAACAGTTAGAAAGAATGGTACAGTTTTCCAAGGGTGAGGAAAATGAGTTAGTAGCAGAATATGATCCTCCTACTACAAATCAATCAAGTGATGATTTTTATTCCTTGGAAGAGCTGGAGCAATTGGAAGACGAGTCAATGGCCCAAATTGTCAAGAGATTCTCCCATGTCAGATTCAAGAGGAATCCCAAGCTTAAGTACAAGTCCAACTACAACAAATTCCAGAAAGGTGGATCTTCATCCTCTAACACCAGCAGTGGTGGATACAAAACAGGGATGGTTGATCGAAGCACCATTAGATGCTATAACTGCAATGAGTTGGGACACTTTGCCACAGAATGTAGGAAGCCAAAGCAAGTAAGAAAGAACTCTGAAAGGGCTTATCTGGCAAAGGGAAGAAGCTGGGATGATACTGACAGTGAAGATGAAGATGAAGGAAATCTTGCTCTTATGGCTATTGATGGAAAAGCTTCATCGTCAAGAATAGAGGTAAAACTTTCTGATGCTGAAATGGTTTATCATCTAAGAGGTAACTTAGATTGTGCACGTCGTGATAATGAACTGTTAAGTTTACAGATCACAGACCTTGAGAAAGAGGTCAATGAATTAAGACTTGTGCACATTAATCAAGACAAATTAAAAGAACAGGTATCTTTTCTAGAGAATAGAGTTGACTGTTATAGAAAACTCGAAACTATTCTCAAAGACAAGATCACCGGTCTTGAGACTAAGGTTAGAGCCTACTTCAATTCTTGTTCGAAGGCTAAAGAGTTCTACAGTAAGCAAGCTGTTAATCAAACATCTGGAATAGGATATGATTACAATGCTGCTATTGGAGAATCAGGCATAAACTCCCCTCCTCATGTCTGTGCTAAAGGGAGGGAAGTACCACATGTGCTTAAGGGTGTTGATGAACCCCTCTATAAAGCATCAATTGCTGAACCATTTGATGCGACCTCTTCTGTTATTCAAGAAGAAATACGTGCTGAAGATCATGCTAATGAGAAGATTGTTTCCAAGTCAAGTGAGTCGAAAGTTCCAGTCAAAGTTGTGAAAGCAACTGAGACTAACTCAGACACACATGAGTTGGATAACAATAATGCCATGTCTACCATGCATAAATTGCCTGCTGTTAATCACTCTCATAAAGCATGTGGTGTTGCTAATTGTAGGTCTTGTGCTTTTAATATGATGTATGCTTATTTTAATGGTAAGCATGTGTCTAATGATAAGACTACTCCTCGTCAGCATGTGAATAACAAGAAGCATGATAGGTCTAAGACTGCTAGTCCTTCTAAGGCTAGAAAGGAGACATTTGTGCCTAAGCTTAAACAGAAATTTGTTAAGGCTGTTTACAAGGTCAAATGTTCAGTCATTGAGAAAGTTGAGACAATTAAAATTAAAAATGTTGTTTTGCCTGATAAAGGACAGTTCTACAAGTATGCCGGGCCCAACCAAGTTTGGGTTCCGAAGAAGGTCTAATCCATTTGAAGTGCAGGGCATTAAACAGGTGTAACCGGTAGTGTGGATTCTTGACAGTGGATCATCAAGACATATGACCGGAGATAGAGCCCTGCTATCAAATGTGGATTGAGAAAGCTGGCCCCCTGGTTACCTTTGGAGATAACAGCAAAGGTTTATCCGAGGGATATGGCTGTTTGCAAGCTGGGAATGTTATCATTATAATTTTGTATATTGTGCTAGGTTATTATCAGGAAGCAGTATCCAACATATAGCACCAGTGACGAGACTTGAGAATATTACGACATATCATGCACTTGCTGCACATTACACTTGGAATTGTACTCTAGTAAGATGTGTACAAGTGTACTCCTGATTGGTGAGTCAAAAGAAGAAGTCAGTGCACCACAGTTCATGGACTTTGCAGCTGCAGATCTATTGGACTATGCAATCTCTTCTTCACAATCTCATTTCAGGTTGGTATGAACTAGTATACTGCTCAAGCAATCGTCAAGGACATGGTATGGCACTCTAACAGAAGTTATAATTTTATATGAATAAGTAGAGTCGTCATATTAATAACTATCTTATCACTAAGCACAATCATATTGTTTTATATGTGCAGTGGTATATTGATTATGCAACATAACAATTAGTATCTAAAGTACTTGACAAGTATCGGTCAATGATATCTTGTTAACATTATGTTGCAGATATTTGTAAGCTTTTGACATGAATGAGAATTACTTAGACTTTACCCTAAGTGATCAATGTTTTATCAAAAACTCATTCATATTGAAAAACAAAAATTAAACTTCTTTCTACATTAGTGATTTCTTATTTCATGTAAAATCTTTTGAAATCACTATTGTAAATCATTTTCTCTCTATTACCATATATTCTGTGTTACAGGTTCAGTCTCCAATGACTTTCTTTCATTGACAGTCATGAGGTTGAAAACCCACAACGTCTATCCCAGACTGTAAAGACAAACACAAAAACAGAACCAACCAACACTCTCTTACCACTAAATGTAGTATGAATGAGCGTGAGGGAGATAGTGCCTAGTGCACCACATAAGGAAGGTTCTGTAGTCAACCCAGTAGCTCTGTCTCCTACATAGATGAGTAGTATTTAAACCGAGACAACTGCTAGCCCCCATA
Organism: Apium graveolens; assembly: GCF_009905375.1. Classification (NCBI taxonomy): domain Eukaryota; kingdom Viridiplantae; phylum Streptophyta; class Magnoliopsida; order Apiales; family Apiaceae; genus Apium; species Apium graveolens. The sequence continues at coordinate 69,755,129 of NC_133648.1, read as the reverse complement.
CATCTTCTCAAAAAGATGTAATGGCTGAAAAGGCACTAAATCAGTTACTAGATTCATTCTCTCAACAGGGTGCGTCTATTGAATTTTGCCTGTCGGCCAAGGTATCCGATGTAGTGTCACCACTTCAAACATAAACAATTCTTGATGCACAAGGAGAGGTTAAACACACAAAGGATGAGTTGACGGAAACAAGAGTTTCGACCATTTTAAGGTCAGATTCGATTGTTCAAGGTTCGTTAGTGGACCAATTGCCTTTACAGGTGTTAGGAGAGGATACTGATCCAAAAGCCATATGTCAGTGGTCAGTGTCTACCTCCCCAGGCTTAAATCCCCTGGATGCATCTGCGGATAGTGGATCTGACATAGGTGCAGATCGGCAACTTGTTGACAATGATTCAGATATTACCTGATAAGTCACAAGGAAGTGTCTTCACAGACATTAGAAGGGAACTTTGATCTTTATGCTAAATTCTTTGGATCATTGTTTACCTTCCCAGAATTCAAATCTGGAACCCTAAAAGGGAAACTAGCAACTTGTAAATTATGACTCAGATTCATCTGACGAGTTTAACAAGGATGGGGATTTGCGAACTCCCATTGCACCACCTATGACCTCCTTAAGGATGGCTAAGGTGATTTTCCTTGCAGGTACAACTGGATTATGGAGCTATGAGAGAAGAGTGATACACTTGTGAGAATGAGTGTAAACACGAGTGGAGAGAAGAGTGAAACACATGTGAGGTACACTAAAATAGAATCACACACTCACAGTGAGGAAGAAAGAGAAACTACTTGTTATTTCTTTTCCAACCAAGTGAAATATGAGAACTCCTTCAGACGACGGCATACATTCCTTCTTTAAGGGGGAGATAAAAGCTTAAGTAATAGTTTGGAGGATTCCTCAACTAAGGGGGAGAAATAGCAGGGAGTAAGAAAAAGATCCTACATGTACACTACACCACACCATTGTTGTTTGTATCTACGGATCCTATTGTACGGGAGAGGTGGTAAACACAAGGTGATTTCCTAGTAAGGGAAGAAGCTGTTAGGGGAGTACCATTGGTTTTTATCTGCGGATCCTATTGTACGGGAGAGGTGGTAAAACGAAGGTGATCTTCTTTAATCAGTTGATTCTCATAGGGGGAGAAGCAAGAGATATATGGGCTTCTCAACAGGAAATGTGGTTGTACAAATGAAGATGGAACTACTTGAAGATATGTTCAGTCTAGAGGAACATCTACTTGGAATCTGGAAAATGTTAAATCTCATCCAGAACTTTTCTACTATTTACTTTGCATGTATGTTTATATCTTTTTCTTATTTGTTAGTTGAGTTATCCTCTAGGTATTTGTGTGTTATTGTCTAACAAACAAATAGGGGGAGATTGTAAGTCATATGTCATAGACCTATTTGTATATTCGAGGATTCAACTCAACTCAAATAAGAATGTAATAAGTAAATAGTGGATCGACCGTCAAAGAGATCTCGCAAAGTAATATCTGTCAAAGGATTCAGAGACAATGTTCATCTACAGACTTGAGGAGTTAATTCACTGGAAGAAGTTCAAGAAGTTGATCATGCCTCAGTGATATAAATCAAGATCGTGGATTTAATCAAATGACAGAGATCTCGTCAGGGTATCAATTAATTACAAGGATTTAATCTGAAGAAAATCAAAGTGTCAGAGTCAAGACATGAAGAAACGTCACGGAAGTTAGTCACTCATGAACCAGACAGTACATCGAGTGTCAACGTTGAAGTGGTGGAATTGATTCATAATTTTCAGTGATTTTCAGAAGGTTTGCAGAAGAATGGTTGCTGCTCAAGACTAGAATTAATTCTCTATTAATTAATTAAGTCATCTAATTTAATTAAGAAAATAAATTATATCTGCGAAGAATAATTTATTTATTAATTGAATTAATTGATTAATTAATTCTGAATTAATTCCAGGAATTTTAGGAATTTTCAGAAGCTTAATTGGATTAAATTCAAGGCTTAAATCAGCAAAACAAATGGAAATGAACTAGCATGACAATCTGGATTGTCATACCGATTGTCATGCTAGGCCATTCTCCATTGTCATACCGAAAGTTACTCTAGGAGGGTAATTGTCTTGCTAGTTCATTCTGATTGTCTTGCTAGTTCATTCAGATTGTCTTGCTAGTTCATTCAATTGTCCTACCGAAAGTCATACAAGCTATAGGATTGTCATGCCAATTCAATTCTATTGTTGTGCTGATTTAAAAAGAAGCAGAAGACTTTTCTTTAAAAAAATCTCAATCATTATTCAAGAACAAGAGACAGCAGCCGCAGCAAAACATTTTATCTTCATCTGCTTATTTCAAAGATCATAATTTCTAGATTGTAATGTTAAATCTAATCCACTAGAAATCTTTATCTTGTTCTTGTATATCAATCTAGCGGATTAAAATCCCTAGAACTTAATCTCAAATCGCGTTTAGCATTTGATTCTAATTATTGCAAAAATAGAAAAAGTTCATGTCGAATTTATTCTAGATTTGTGATAATTGATTTGAGATTAATACCTTGTAATCGATACAGTTGTTGTAACACATTTCAAGTTTAATAATATTTTTATTTAACTTGAATTTTGTTTCACATTTTTTATTCCGCATTTTATTCGATTATTTGGTGCTGTTTGTATTCAACCCCCCTTCTACAAACACATTGGGACCTAACAGTAAGTTATACAAAAAATAGTGTATGATAACTTCGAGACAATAATTTACACCATGATTTTATTCATGAGGAACTTTGTTAGATATATTTGATAATGTCATGGCTAATATAATTTATGTTTAGATTTCAGATCTTACTTAACAGGACAAATCAGTACTTAATTGTTGATCAGTACTTATATTGGAAGTCAGGACTTAAGGATATCAGTACTTATATTATCAGGAGATAATTATCAGAAGTTAGATATCAGAACTTAAGTGTTGAAGGATGATTAGAGAAGGACAGTAGCTGATTAAAGGAAAGAAGATCGAGATAAATATAAGAAGAGATATGCATGAAGAAGGAATTCCGTGAAGAATGGAATACTTGGAAGAAAAGATATCTGATTGATATATTTTAAGAAGCAGAATTATATTCCATATCAATTAGCGATTATCTTGTAACTGTGTAGTATATAAACACTGACATAGGGTTTACACTATAAGTGTTATCATATATTCGAGAAGTTTATTCATTGTAACCCTAGCAGCTCTCGTGATATTTGTTCATCACTGAGAGGTAACAGTTCCATACTATAACAAAGTTTATTGTTTCAATAAAGTTTGTTTTCTGTTACTTAATATATTAAAGTTCGATTTGATTATATTATACACTGTATTCACCCCCTCTACAGTGTGTGTGTGACCTAACAAGTGGTATCAGAGCCAATCTGTTAACACACATACAGCTAAAGATCCAAACACAATCATGTCTGACACAGAAACTCCAACTAAGCCTACCAAAACTGAAGAACCTCCAAAGCCACAAATTCAAAGTCGGTATGAGACTATCAGGGTTCCCATACTGAGACCATCTGAATATCCCATATGGAAGGTAAGGATGACCATGTTCCTGGAAGCAACAGATCCAGAATACCTTGATAGAATCAAGGAAGGGCCTCACAAACCAACCAAGCTCGTTGTTGCAGTTGCAGGTGAAGCAGCAAAGACCGTACCAAAGGAGAAGAGTGATTATACTGCTGAAGATATAGCATCAATTGCTAAGGATGCCAAGGTACGACACTTACTGCATAGTGCCATTGATAATGTAATGTCAAAAAGGGTAATCAACTGCAAGACTGCTAAGGAGATATGGGATGCTCTGGAAACAAGGTGTCAGGGAACTGACACAATTAAGAAGAACAGGAAGACAATACTCACTCAAGAGTATGAACACTTTGACTCAAAGACTAATGAGTCATTGAATGATTTATATGATAGATTTGTCAAACTTTTGAATGATTTGTCATTGGTTGATAAAGAGTATGATCTTGAAGATTCAAACCTTAAGTTCCTGTTAGCTCTTCCTGAATGCTGGGATTTGAAGGCAACGACAATAAGAGACAACTACAATCTTGATGAAACAACTCTTGACGAAATTTATGGAATGCTCAAGACTCATGAGCTTGAGATGGAACAAAGAAGCAAGAGGAAAGGAGGAAAGTCAAGGACAGTTGCTCTTAAGGCTGAAGAAGAATTCCCCAAAGCAGCTTCCTCAAGGAAAGACAAGGGTAAAGCTCTTGTCATAAAGTCTGAAACTGAGTCATCAAGTTCTGAAAGTGATGATGACTCAGATTCTGAAAGCTTGCCTGAGACTGATGCTGATGAGGAGATGATGAAGCTGTGTGCTCTTATGGTGAAAGGAATCACAAAGATTGCATACAGGAAGTTCAGGAAGGGAAAGAAGTTTTCCAGGAAAGGCATAAGTTCTGATAAGAAGAATTTCAGAAGATCTGAAGGCAGAGGAGGAAAGTCTGACAGAGGAGATTACACCAATGTTAAATGCTATAACTGTGGTGAGAAAGACCACATATCTCCTGATTGCAAGAAGGTAAAGGGTGACAAAGGCAAGGCTCTTGTCACAAAGCAGAAAAGCTGGACAGACACCTCAGACTCTGAAAGTGAGGAAAAATATGCATTGATGGCAAATGCTGATAAAGAAAGTGCTGAGAGCAGTTCTGAAGCTGCTGAAACAAAGGTACCTCAGACTACTTATGCTTTTCATACTGATGATATTAATGAGTTGAGAAGATATCTTAAAACCATGTTTGTTAGTTATAGAGATCAAACTTTAACATGTGAAAGATTAACTTCTGAAAATCTTGCATTTAAGAAAAGGAATGATTTCTTAGAAAAAGAGTTAGTCATGTTCCATCAAACTCAGAAGGATAGAGATGATGCTTTTTATGTTAGGGATGAAGTGCTAAAAATGAATGAATCTCTAAAAACTGAGTTAGAAAAGGAAAGAGAGATTATCAGGACTTGGACTAACTCTGGCAAAACAACTTAAAATTTGCTAAGTAGTGGAAACTGGAAAGAGGACTTAGGTTATGGAGAAGATAAGAATGATAAAGGAACTGAAGAAATTAAGCCTGTTGATAAGCAAAAGCCAAAGTTAAAACCTGTTAAGTTTGTAACTGTAAAGTCTGAAAATGAGAAATCAGAAGTTACAAAGGAATTAACTTCTGACAAACTAAAACAGGAAAAGACAGCTGAAGTGAACATAGGCTTAATGACAAAGAAGCAGCTTAAGTATAAGCTGAAAGATGTTAAGAATGCAAACAAGGTAAAATCACCTAGGAAAAATAGGAATGGAAAGGAAGGTGTGAATAAAAGCAATAATTATAAACCTGTTCCTGATGCTCCTAGGAAAACATGTCATAACTGTGGAAGTTCTAACCATCTGGCTTCTTTTTGTAGGAAGAATAAGAATATTAACTCTTTACCTTCAAAATCAGGAGTTAAGAGTCAGTCTGTTAGATACAAACCACAAAATCCTTGTTTTTATTGTGGTAGTTTATGGCATTCCATTTATACTTGTAAGGAATATCATAGTTTGTACTATGATTATTATCAAATAAAACCTTCTTTGAAGAAAGTTTCCATTGTTCCTTCTAGTGTAAATTCTGATTCAAAGTCTGATAGTGTAAGTTCTGATAAGAAAAATGTTAACATAAACTCTGATGCTAAATCCGCTACAAATGTTAACAAACTTAATAAGGCCAAAGGATCCAAGCAAGTATGGGTCCTTAAAACTAATAATTAGTGGTCTTTGTGATTGCAGGGCAACAGGAAAAATATTCTAGTTCTGGACAGTGGATGTTCAGGACATATGACCGAAAATAAGGCCCTGCTATCAGATTTTGTGGAGAAAGCTGGCCCAAGTGTTTCTTATGGAGATGGCAACATTGGAAAAACATTGGGATATGGCAATATCAATCTTGGAAATGTCATAATTAAAGAAGTAGCTCTGGTCTCAGGACTTAAACACAACCTACTGAGTATAAGTCAAATCTGTGACAGAGGTTATCATGTTGATTTCTTTGAAGAACACTGTGAAATTGTGAGTAAATCTAAAGGCAAAGTTGTTCTGAAAGGATACAGGCGTGGTAACATTTATGAAGCTAAGCTTTCAACAAGTACTGATGGTTCTGCAATCTGTCTGATGAGTAGAGCATCAATTGAAGAAAGCTGGAATTGGCATAAGAAACTCTCTCATTTAAATTCAACAATATAAATGAACTGGTCAAGAAAAATCTTGTGAGAGGACTGCCAAAGTCAGTATTTGCTCCTGATGGTCTTTGTGATTCCTGTCAGAAGGCCAAACAAAGAAAATCTTCATTCAAGAGCAAGACTGAATCATCAATTCTTGAGCCTTATCATCTACTACATGTTGATCTATTTGGTCCAGTAAATGTCATATCTATTGCGAAGAAGAAGTATGCGTTGGTCATAGTGGATGAGTTCACCAGATACACATGGGTGTATTTCTTGCACACAAAAAGTGAAACTGCATCTATCTTGATTGATCATGTCAAACATCTGGATAAAATGGTCAAAGATTCTGTGAAAATTTTAAGGAGTGATAATGGCACTGAGTTCAAGAATTTGATAATGGAAGAGTTCTGCAAAAACCATGGAATAAAGCAGGAATTTTCTGCTCCTGGAACTCCACAACAAAATGGAGTTGTTGAAAGGAAGAATAGAACTCTCATTGAAGCTGCACGTACAATGCTTGAAGAAGCAAAGCTTCCAACCTATTTCTGGGCTGAAGCTGTGCAGACTGCTTGTTTTACTCAAAATGCAACACTCATTAACAAGCATGGAAAAACACCATATGAGATGGTGAAGAAAAAGAATCCAAATCTGAAATACTTTCATGTATTTGGATGCAAGTGTTTTGTTCTCAAGACTCATCCTGAACAACTATCAAAGTTTGATCTAAAAGCTGATGAAAGAATCTTTGTTGGATATCCACTTTCCACAAAAGCCTTCAGAGTCTATAATTTGAGGACAAAAATGGTCATGGAATCTATCAACGTCTCTTTTGATGACAAGAAGATTACTGGTCTTGAAGATTTCATTGACCATGATCAGCTGAGATTTGAAAATGAAGACTCAAATTCTGATACTGAATATCCTGACAGTCTAAGTTCTGATACTGTGAAATCTGATGGAATAAACTCTGATGTTATTGAAACTGTGGTGGCTACGCCAAGGGAAGATGCACCTATGCAGGGGGAGCATACTCAAGATCCTACCACAGCTCAAGAAACATCAGAACATACATTTGGCTCTTCAAGTTCTGATTCGTCAAGTTCTGATAAGCCAAGTTCTGATAGTGCTGAAAATCTAAATACTGAAGTCTCCAACTCAGAGAGCATAGTTTCAGGGGGAGCATCATAAAATGAAAATGAAGATAGCATGGATCATGGGGGAGCATCCAGTTCTAGAGAAAACCTTCCATCTGCAAGGAAGTGGAAAAAATCACATACACCTGATTTGATAATTGGAAATCCTGATGCAGGTGTCAGAACTAGAACAGGTACTTCAAATGAATGTCTCTACAATTCTTTTCTCTCTCAGACTGAGCCAAAGAAAGTTGAAGAAGCTCTTCAAGATGCTGATTGGGTACAAGCAATGCAGGAAGAGTTAAATGAATTTGAAAGAAACAAAGTCTGGACCCTAGTGCCAAGACCAAAGAATAGATCTGTTGTTGGTACAAAGTGGGTATTCAGAAACAAAACTGACAGTGATGGGATAATTACAAGGAATAAGGCAAGGCTGGTTGTAAAAGGATATTCTCAACAGGATGGAATTGATTATGATGAAACATTTGCACCAGTTGCTAGGTTAGAAGCCATAAGGATATTTTTGGCTTATGCTGCTCACAAAAAGTTTACGGTCTTTCAAATGGATGTGAAAAGTGCTTTTCTCAATGGAGAATTGGAGGAGGAGGTATATGTTGAACAACCTCCAGGCTTTATAGATACCAAACATCCAGATTATGTCTACAGGCTTGATAAAGCACTTTATGGACTTAAGCAAGCTCCTAGAGCATGGTATGAGACTTTAGCTCAGTTTCTTCTGGAAAGTGGATTCAACAGAGGAACAATAGACAAAACACTGTTCTACCTCAACCATGGAAAAGACTTACTTCTGGTCCAAATTTATGTTGATGATATCATTTTTGGGTCTACGAATGACAAACTTTGCAAGAAGTTTGCCAAACTAATGCAGTCAAGATATCAGATGAGTATGATGGGGGAACTTAGCTATTTTCTGGGCCTTCAAGTCAAGCAGAATGAAGAAGGCACTTTTATTTGTCAAACCAAGTACACCAGAAACTTGCTGAAGAAATTTGGAATGCAAGATTGTTCAAGTGCATCCACTCCCATGGCCATTGCAACAAAACTGGATAAGGATACCGGTAAATCAGTAGATATTACTGACTACAGAGGTATGATTGTCTCTCTACTCTATCTAACTGCTAGTAGACCTGATATAATGCATGCTACCTGTCTTTGTGCAAGATTTCAAGCAGATCCAAGAGAACCTCACTTAACAGCTGTGAAAAGAATCTTTAAGTATCTTAAAGGAACAGCTGCTCTGGGATTATGGTATCCTAGAGAATCAGATTTTAAACTAATAGGTTACTCAGATGCAGATTTTGCAGGTTACAAAATTGACAGGAAAAGCACAAGTGGAAGCTGCCAATTTCTTAGAGGCAGATTGGTTTCTTGGTTCAGCAAGAAACAAAAGTCAATTTCCACATCAACTGCAGAAGCAGAGTATATTGCTGTAGGAAGCTGTTGTGCACAGATTCTTTGGATGAAGAATCAGTTACTGGATTATGGGTTAACATATTTTCAAAATCCCTATTTACTGTGATAATCAAAGTGCTATTGCTATGACAGGTAATCCAGTTCAACACTCTATGACAAAGTACATCAGCATCAGGTACCACTTCATAAGGGAACATGTGGATGAAGGTACAGTGGAATTGCACTTTGTTCCAACAGATCAACAACTAGCAGATATCTTCACAAAACCACTATGTGAAGCCACTTTTACAAGATTGGTAAATGAACTTGGAATGGTTTCAGGTTCTTTTTCTAAATCTGTCTAGTTTTGTTTCAAGATACACGTATATAGTAAATTATCTAAACACCTATCTTTCCATGATTTGTTCAGTGTTAGCAAGGCAGAGCAAGCTAGGGTCAGCAGGCAGTGAGTTAAACCAGGTTAAGTACACGCAAGGCAAGTTTTTCCCCTATTCTAAATTCAGAATAGTGATTTATATTTCTTTTCTATCGTATCAATTCTCTTTGATAATCATTGTTCATATACACTGTTACCCATTTATTATTGCTTGTTCCAGTTTCATTTCAATTCTTGATTTACCCAATTTATTGAATTCCCAGTTCATATTTCAATTCCTTTACCCTACATATACTCTGGTATATCCTGGTGTTGGGATATATCACTAGCATACCGATTGTTCCGGATGCTCAGCCTTAGACTGGATGGTTACTATAAAGGCTGGGTTTTACCCAGACCATTAATTAATAGGCCATAGTTGCTTGAGTACTCCTTATGTTGGTTGGGTCTATGCAGTTGGGTATAGATCCGCACTATATTCTGACTGATCAGCAGCTTATAGTGCATATGTTGGCTCTTGTTTCCAATCTTGTTCATTTGGCACTCACCATCATTGGCAAATTACTATTCGATACAGATACAGATGGTTGTTACAACCAGCAGCTTATTATTTCTCTCATTTCTCTTTTTCTATACCATATATATATTTTTGCAGGCTTGTTGAGCAATTTTGGCTCATCCCTTTTTATTGTTACTCATATTGTTTTACAGTTAAGGTAGAGAATGAAACCCATCAGGACCCGCATAGTCAAGAAGCGAGTCAAGCAGCGGGACCCTCTTATACCAAGAGTGTTCCTTTCTATTCCCGAAGAGAGCTTTGAATTGCCAGATCAGGTGTAGCAGGATAAGTAGTAATGTTGGGTTGAATAAAAGTCTTGTGTAGTTTGAATAAAAGTTGTGTAGTGAAACTGTAGATAGAATAAAGTTTTGTATCAAAGATAATTCTTGAGACAGGTTTTATTTAGTTGGGTTTGTAATAATGTGTAGTGCGTGATTCTTGTTTTCAAACTCAGACCTTAAAAGATCCTGAGTAGTGATAGTTCGGGGTAATTATTATATTTATATTCCGCTTGTGCAGGTTTAGTCGGTAATTATTATTAATAATGCCCCAAATCTATACCCCGGATTTGGAGGGTGTTAGAGTTGGCATCAGAGCTTAGGTTTGACCTTTGAAAACAAGAACGTTAGGGCTAAGATAAGATAGGAAAATGAGATGGGATGAGAGTAAGAGTGTTAGGATTGTTTGTCTATGTGATTAGAAGTTATGAGTGTAGGAATTGTGATTTGATTGTTTTTGTGTTATTATTTTTATGTATATTAGATGGCTTCTTTATCATCGTCTACGGAGAGGACCGAGACAGATCCAGTGGATGCACCGGTAGTAGCCCCAGTGTCAGAGCAGATCTTACCTCCATTGCCACCTGAGCCAGCACCAGAGATACCACTTCCCCTAGAGGTACCAGGTTTTGCAGATTATTTTCCATACTTTGAGCCAGAGATACCAGATATTCCACCATTAGAGTTTCCGATGTTTGATATTCCTGATATGGTTGATCTTTCGCAGTGGGAGGATTTAGAGCCTCAGATTCCTATGCCACCAGTCGAGATTCCAGAGCTGCCACATATGGAGCCAGAGGCAGAGCCTCCAGTGTATGCGCCGATGGAGCAGCCTGTCTTATTTCCTGCCCCATTAGCTATTTATGCACCTGTTCCGGGAGTTTATCAGTTTCCTCAGCCAGAGTTTATGGATGAGATCGTGGTGGATGGACCATTACCTTCTCGAGGTTCCAGCACTGATCTTCGGGAGAATCATACCGTGACTTACCAGCGCTTTCAGGCAGAGAGGGAGGAGATGATTAGATGGCAGAACCAGTGTAGAGAGATCCTTGGGTTGTATGAGACACAGACGGATGGTCCTGTCAGAGCATTACGACCGGATTATATACTGAGAGAGAGGCTACATCATATTCACCGGGTTAGTTCGCAGCAGCTTACTGATTTGAGACAGCAGGATCTTAGTGCGGAGACAGCATATCGCAGAGCATTGGGACTTACCGAGGCAGTGCTAGAGGCATTGCAGGAGGAGTTGAGCCATGTACCACCAGGATTTTGAGATCAGCAGATCAATGAGTGTTGTATTATGTATATTTTGTAGATAGAGGCATCATAGTATTGTATGACTAGTTTGTATGAGTATAGTTACTGACTTTGACCGATAGTAGTAGTAGCAGTATGACTGTTATATCATAGGTTTTTGTATCAAGCACTAACAGCAGTAGCTAGTGTTCTACCTATATATATATACGAGATGATCTTTTGCACGTTTTCTTTATTTTATTTCCAGTTATTTAAGCATTTATATTTATTTCAGTACCATTGCATATTTACAAATGTAGTTTTATTTACGATCATGTTGTACCCTTATGTTTAAAAAAAAACACATCATACTGTTTTATCTATTCAGTTATTTAATAAGCTGTTTTATTTTCTCAAATCGACTGTTTTAATATATGTTTAATATACTGTTATTAAAGAAGACCCATTGTTTATTTACCAGAAAGATGGCACCTAAAAGAAAAGCACAACCCGATTCATCGAATGGGAACACCGAGGGCCAAAATAATAATAAACAGATGGATTAGATGTTTAATCTCATGCAACAGCAGATGTTGATGATGCAACAACAAATGCAGCAGCAACAGCTGCAGTTCTAACAACAGATGTTACAGCAAGCCACTCATCCAGGACATCAAGTACCACCAGCAGCGCTTACGACCACTTTCAAGCAATTTCAGTCGGTAAAGCCACCAGAATTTATGGGTTCCACGGATCCTACAAAAGCGAGAGCTTGGCTGAAAGAAATGGAAAAGGCTTTTTCGTTGGTAAAGGTTGAGGAAGAGCAGAAGACGGATTTTGCTAGCTATTTCCTGAAAGGCAAAGCTAATTACTGGTGGGAATCGAAGAAAGCTTTGGAAGAAGAAGTGTGGTGACTTGGGATAGATTCACTGATCTTTTCTTGCAGAAATATTTTCCTCATTTTATGAAGAACCAGATGGAGATCAAGTTCCTGGAGTTGAAACAAGAGAACTTATCGGTTGCGGATTATGAGACCAAGTTTACTGAATTGGCAAGGTTTGTTCCAGAGCAGGTGGATACGGACGAGAAGCGGGCCAAGAGATTTCAGCAAGGACTAAAACCATGGATTCGTAGCAGGGTAGCTGTGTTTGAATTGACAACTTATACGGCTGTTGTTCAGAAGGCTATGATTATTGAAGGAGAAAGCGAAGCAGCTCAGAAAGAGAAAGGACCAGGGAATTTTCAGAATCATTTCAACAAAAGGTTGGGATTTTAAGCTCGAGAAAAAGTAAACTTTAGAAGGCCAGAACAAAACAACCAGAGGATGGGTAATCGACTACCTGCCCCAACTCAGCAAAGGCTTATTCAACCGCCTGTACCTGATTGCAGAACGTGTGGTAGAAAGCATACGGGAATTTACAACAAGCCAAATGTCACGTGTTTCAAGTGCAAGCAAAGGGGACACTATTCTGGAGAATGTCCGATGGGAAAAGCAGAAGTTACTTGTTTTCAATGTGGGAGAAAAGGACATATCGCCAGAGACTGCAGATGAATTGCAATGGCCGCTAGTATTCCAAGAGTTTTAGCATTACCTCCACCTCCACTACCACAGCAACATCAGCCCAAAGCAAGGACTTTCAACATGTCAATGAAGGAAGCGGTACAGAGTCCGAATGTGGTTGCAGGTACACTCCCTGTAAATTCCGTAAATGCTTTGGTATTGATTGATTCAGGAGCTACTAGATCTTTTATTTCTGAAGCTTTTATCTCTAAAATAAATTGTGAGGTACAGTGGTTAGATGAAGTGTTAGTCATAAAATTAGCGAATAATGATCAAGTTGCAGTAGATCGAGTATGCCCGAGTTGTGATATTGAGATAGGAAGATGTCATTTTTCAGTTGATTTGATACCTTTTAGGTTAGGGGAGTTTGATGTTATTCTAGGAATGGATTGGCTATCTAGTAATAATGCTCAAATTGACTGTGCGAATAAGAGAGTGAAATTGCAAACTGAAGAAAATGAAACGGTAATATTTAAAGGTGAGAAGCAAAAGCAGAAATTCCTATCAATAATGCAGATGAGAAGATTGCTACGCCAAGGATGTCAAGCTTATTTAGCCTATGTACGTAATGCTGATAAGGGAAATCCAAAGATTGAAGATATTCCAGTAGTTTGTGAATTTCTTGATGTTTTTCCAGACGAATTACCAGGACTTCCACCAGATCGAGAAATCGAGTTCACTATTGACTTGACGCCAGGGACCGAACCAATTTCGAAAGCTCCATATCGAATGGCACCTGTTGAAATGAGGGAACTAGCAAAGCAGTTGCAAGAACTTCTTGACAAAGGAATTATAAGGCCAAGTGTATCCCCATGGGGCGCACCAGTATTGTTCGTGAAAAAGAAGGATGGCAGTATGCGACTGTGTATTGATTATCGTGAGCTGAACAAGTTAACTATCAAGAATAAATATCCTTTACCTCGCATCGATGATTTATTTGATCAATTAAAAGGAGCAGCATGGTTTTCGAAAATCGACTTACGATCAGGCTATCATCAGTTAAAGATCAAGGCCGAAGATATTCCAAAGACAGCATTTAGAACGAGGTACGGACACTATGAATTTCTTGTGATGGATTTTGGATTGACGAAAGCACCTGCAGCGTTTATGGATTTGATGAATCGAATATTCAAGAAGTATTTGGATAAGTTTATCATTGTATTTATTGATGACATCTTGATCTACTCAAAGACGGAAGAAGAGCATGCAGCGCATTTAAGAACGACATTGGAGATATTACGAAAGGAGCAACTTTATGCAAACTTTTCAAAATGTGAATTTTGGTTGAAAGAAGTGCAGTTTCTAGGGCATATCATCAGCAGAGAAGGCATTCAAGTTGATCCAGCAAAGATTGAAGCTGTGTTGAATTGGGAAAGACCAAAGACGCCGACAGAGGTTCGAAGTTTCTTAGGTTTGGCAGGATATTATCGAAGATTTATCAAAGATTTTGCAAAGATAGCAACACCGTTGACCAAGTTAACTCGACAAAGTGAAAAGTTCGAATGGAATAGTAAGTGTGAAGAAAGTTTTCAAGAGTTGAAGAATCGGTTGGTGACTGCACCAGTATTAGTACTGCCAGACGAGCAAGGAAATTTTGTTATTTACAGTGACGCTTCATATCGTGGTTTAGGATGTGTGTTGATGCAACATGGTAACGTCATTGCATATGCGTCGAGACAACTTAAACCTCATAAGCAGAAATATCCTACGCATGATCCGGAATTGGCAGCAATTGTATTTGCATTGAAGCTTTGGAGACATTATCTGTACGGTGAAAAATGCGAAATCTACACGGATCATAAAAGTCTGAAGTATATCTTCAAGCAAAAGGAACTGAACATGCGACAATGTCGATGGCTGGAATTGATTAAAGATTATGATGTTACAATCAGTTATCATCCAGGAAAAGCAAATGTTGTAGCAGATGCACTAAGCAGAAAAGAAAGATTGAATCGGTTAACTTCATATGAAGAATTGGGTAAAGAATTCGACAAATTGGAAATTGAGATTCGTATTCCTCATAAATCTGCAGGAACTATTTACGCTATGACTTTTCAACCAGGGTTGCTAGAAAAGATTCGCCATTGTCAAGATAAAGTGATGAGTCAAGACGACAACTTAACAGGAGAAGAGATTACAACTCAGAAAGATAATGAAGGAATTTTACGTTTTGCGTCAAGAATCTGGATCCCTAACGTGGCAGAATTAAAAGATGAAATTATGCGAGATGCGCACAATTCGAAGTATTCCATTCATCCAGGAAGCACGAAAATGTATCGCGATTTGAAGGAAAACTTTTGGTGGCCGAATATGAAGAAGGAGATAGCAGAATGGGTGAGTAAATGCTACACATGCCAGCGAGTTAAAGCAGAGCATCAACGTCCGAGTGGGTTATTGCAACCATTAGACATTCCAGAATGGAAATGGGAACATCTAGCGATGTATTTCGTAGTGGGACTTCCAAGGACGAAAGCCAATCACGATGCAATTTGGGTTATTATTGATCGATTGACGAAATCAGCACATTTTCTTCCAATTAATGAGAGATTTTCATTGGACAAGCTAGTGCATTTATATCTTAAAGAAATTGTGATGCGTCATGGAGTACCAGTATCAATTGTATCGGATCGAGATCCTCGTTTCAATTCAAGATTTTGGAGACAATTCCAAGAATGTCTAGGAACGAAGTTGAATATGAGTACAGCCTATCATCCACAAACTGACGGTCAAAGTGAAAGGACAATTCAAACGATTGAAGACATGCTACGAGTTTGTGCGATCGATTTTGAAGGTAGTTGGGATGAACATTTACCCCTAGTGGAATTTTCTTATAATAACAGCTATCACACCAGTATTGGAATGCCACCGTATGAAGCATTATATGGGAGGAAATGCAGATCACCAGTGCATTGGGATGAAGTTGGAGAACGCAAGATTTTGGGTCCAGAATTAATTCAGTAGACAAAAGAAAAGATTGATCTTATTCGAAAACGAATCGAGACAGCACAAAACAGGCAAAACAGATATGCAGACCAAACAAGGAAGGATGTGGACTATCAGGAAGGAGAACACGTATTGCTCAAAATATCTCCATGGAAAGGATTAACCAGATTTGGCAATAAAGGGAAATTGAAGCCACGATACGTTGGACCATTTGAGATTTTGAAGAAAATTGGGAAGGTTGCGTACGAGTTAGCTCTACCACCCCATATGCAGCACATTCACAACGTATTTCATGTATCTATGCTTAAGAAGTATAATCCTGATACAAGGCATGTAATAGAATATGAACCAGTAGAATTTCAGGCAGATTTGTCATATGTAGAGCAGCCAATAAGAATTCTAGATAGGCAAGAGAGGGTATTAAGAAATAAGTCTGTGTTATTAGTGAGAGTTTTGTGGAGAAACCCAGTGGTTGAAGAATCAACCTGGGAGCTTGAGAGTGAAATGTTAGAAAAGTATCCTCAATTATTTGCATAGTGAGATTCTGAGGACAGAATCTTTTTAAGGGGGGAGAATGTAACGACCGAGGAATTACGCTTGTATTATATTATAATAATGATAAATTATGTGTATTATTATGTGATTAAATATGTTAAGTCATTGAACCCTAACTGCTATGTGTTATGTGTTGGTTGTTTTGATCCAAACGTGTTTTGAATATTTATTGAGCGTTTTATCGTCAGTTATATATATATTATATCAAAACCTGTACAGCTCAAAACTATGTTTTAAAAGCCGTATTTCAAACAAAATCATTGGCCCTATTTTGCCAAAAATGCCCTATTCCATATCGTTATTCTGAACCCCTAGACGTTTTACAAATTGACCTTTTTCGCGAAAAACGACTTTTCCGGACCCCTCCGGGTACCAAAAACCCCACAAAAATCACATTTTTATTTTTATATGATCATGAAATTATTATATATCATTTTTCTTTGTATTTTTGTATTTTTCACAATTTTTTGGAATTTTTAGTATTTATTTTGTATTTATTGAATATTTAAAAATTCAATATTAATACCCAAAAATTATAAAAATTGGGGCCAAATATTTTTAATAGGAGTGTAATTAGACCCTTAATTTTACTTAGGGGTATTATTTTCATAAATATAAATACCTAAATTATTATTAATTAAATCAGTTAATTACAATTAAAAATCAGAAAAAAATAAAAAGAAAAAGAAAGGGAATTAGGGTTATGGTTTGGTGAAGAACAGGGCAGCAGAATCAATCGGACTTTTGAACGTGATTCCGGTGTCAGAAATCGAAGTGTAAGTAGCCGTTTTGAAGCTTATAATCTCTACTTTTCGATTGTGTAACTGTTTTGTTGTTCGATTAATCGATTTTAAAGTTGTTATTTTCGGGTTTATTTTTTTAATTCGGGTTTTGTGATTGAGTAGTTGTTTGATGATTCTGTTAGCATAGTTGTTTAGATCGTTGAAATTACAGTCGAACGGTACCGGTTTCGTCGAGTTTGGTGTTGATTTCGAGCTCGCCGGATTTTGACGCCGCCGCCGTGTTCGTTGAGTTTCTGGCCGTTGTGGACGACGAGGACGAAGGAGGAACAGGAAGGGAGCGTCGTGGTGTTGCTGTGCGTCGAAAACGAAGAAAAACGAGTATGAAATCTAGCGTTTTGGCTCCGGTTGGTTCGCCGGAATCAGTCCGCCGGCGTCGGATTCTGGGGAAGGGGCCGGTGTTCTTCGTGACCCGATTGGGTCGAAGACGACCCGGTTTCCAACCCGATTTCGATCCAAAAATCCCCAATTTGATTTTCTGATTTTTGTTTCTGAATTCTTATTATTTAATTATATTTTATAAAAACAGAAATTAGATTTATTAATTCTAAAAATTTATTTAAAATTAGTTTTAAAATCTGAAAAATAGTATTATTAATTTATAGATTATTTTATTAAATTATAAATTCGAATTTATTTATTTAATTAATTATTTAATTATTTATCTAATTATTTATTAATTATCTAATTAATTAATAATTGGATAATTAATTAATAATTAGGTAATTAATTAGTAAATAAAGATTAGAAATAATTAAGTAATGTGATTAATAATCTAATAATTAGTTAATAGTGCGAGTAATGATTCGATAATTGAATTATTATTCGAGCGTTAGTTATTTGAATAATATTGTAATAATTATTCGTATCGTATAATTAGATATCAGTAATTAATTAATTAACGAATCGTACGAGTTTCAATAATAATCTAATAGATCGATAATTATGCGGGAGTTGCGAGTGGCTCGTGCATATACGAGTGATTAATCGTTAAGTGATCTATAATTCGAATAATTCGTAGTTATTCGATAAATAGCGTATCAGTTAATTAAGTTGATTGATTATTTGTAAATAATCGATCTAATCGAATAAATATCGATAAGTTATAAATATTATAATAAATTGTGATTAATCCTAATAATTAGGAATTTATTATTTTAAATTATTAAATAAGTAATTATTAATTATTTATTAGTTATTTATTTATTAAATATTTAAAAAGTGATTAATTATTTCGATAATTAATCACATAATTTTCAATAAATCGTAACTTCTTCGTTTTAACTCCAAAAATTATAAAAAAATTATTTTTGACTTTGATTTTTCTTAAATAATTATTTAAAAATTATTTTAGGATTTAAGAGGTTGTAATAATTATTTATATTGACCAATAAATTGAATTATCAGTGTTTAATTGATAATAATTCAACCGTTAATCCGATTTGAGCGAAACGAAGACCCCTAGACTCAGAAAAATGAGACGAATCCAATAAAAATAGTTGTAAGTTATAATTTCTTCCGAAAAAGAGTGGTTTGGTGATAATTGATAGTTCGTAAGTCCTAATAGGGGTATAATTGAGCCGAATAAATCCCGAAAAATTATAATAAAATCAGATAGGGCTAGTTAACGCGGGTATAAGCCTAGAATTTATTCTAAAAATAATTATAAATCTAAAAATTAATTATGTGCTTTATGTGCTACGTGCTTTATGTGATTCTGTGAATAGACGTGCTGTATAAATGTATATATATATACGAGTCAGATAGAAATGCATGGGTAGACTGATAAGGTTACGTGATATCAATTCAAGATACACGTATATAGTAAATTATCTAAACACCTATCTTTCCATGATTTGTTCAGTGTTAGCAAGGCAGAGCAAGCTAGGGTTAGCAGACAGTGAGTTAAACCAGGTTAAGTACACGCAAGGCAAGTTTTTCCCCTATTCTAAATTCAGAATAGTGATTTATATTTCTTTTCTATCGTATCAATTCTCTTTGATAATCATTGTTCATATACACTGTTACCCATTTATTATTGCTTGTTCCAGTTTCATTTCAATTCTTGATTTACCCAATTTATTGAATTCCCTGTTCATATTTCAATTCCTTTACCCTACATATACTCTGGTATATCCCGGTGTTGGGATATATCACTAGCATACCGATTGTTCCGGATGCTCAGCCTTGGACTGGATGGTTACTATAAAGGCTGGATTTTACCCAGACCATTAATTAATAGGCCATAGTTGCCTGAGTACTCCTTATGTTGGTTGGGTCTATGCAGTTGGGTATAGATCCGCACTATATTCTGACTGATCAGCAGCTTATAGTGCATATGTTGGCTCTTATTTCCAGTCTTGTTCATTTGGCACTCGCCATCATTGGAAAATTACTATTCGATACAGATACAGATGGTTGTTACAACCAACAGCTTATTGTTTCTCTCATTTCTCTTTTTCTATACCATATATATATTTTTGCAGGCTTGTTGAGCAATTTTGGATCCCTTTTTATTGTTACTCCTATTGTTTTACAATTAAGGTAGAGAATGAAACCCATCAGGACCCGCATAGTCAAGAAGCGAGTCAAGCAGCGGGACCCTCTTATACCAAGAGTGTTCCTTCCTATTCCCGAAGAGAGCTTTGAATTGCCAGATCAGGTGTAGCAGGATAAGTAGTAATGTTGGGTTGAATAAAAGTCTTGTGTAGTTTGAATAAAAGTTGTGTAGTGAAACTGTAGATAGAATAAAGTTTTGTATCAAAGATAATTCTTGAGACAGGTTTTATTTAGTTGGGTTTGTAATAATGTGTAGTGCGTGATTCTTGTTTTCAAACTCAGACCTTAAAAGATCCTGAGTAGTGATAGTTCGGGGTAATTATTATATTTATATTCCGCTTGTGCAGGTTTAGTCGGTAATTATTGTTAATAATGCCCCAAATCTATACCCCGGATTTGGAGGGTGTTAGATCCCCTTTCATATTCTGTCACGGCTAATATCCGTTTACATTTTTAGGCATCTTTAAGTCTTCTTGTTAAGTAATAAAGCGTTCTTTTCATGCGATCCTTCTCATCAATTATTCTGAGATTTGTCATCCTCAATATATCTTTTCCTACTTAAAGTGTCAGCCACCACATTGGCCTTTCCTTGATGATAATAAATTCCTCAATCATGGACTTTGATCATTTTGACTATATCCTCTATCTCGTGTTCAGTGTAATTTTTTTTTCTGAATTTCCTCATAAGTAAACTCCTTATCCCTTTCAGTCCGAACTTTATCGTAATTATTCTAGATTATTATTAGAAAGACTTATGTCACGGTCCTTAAGCTGCGTAGACATATCATTAGACTTCACGCAATATCCTATTTTTAATCGTCGAGTATTTCTAGCACGGGATTGCTACTAACCTTACCTTTACCTTTTGAAAATCTTATTCCTCAAATTCATACATGCTTGGTCTTTCCCGAATTTATTAGCACCTATCCCGATAATGTTTCATAGAAGTGTACCTCACTAATCACGTTGTATCTCTATTTTCATTCTTCTATAACCATATTAAAGATACTTATGATAATAAATAAACATGGTGTTCTTATTTTTAAAATAACTTACTCCTCACGATACTCCGATTGCACCATCATAGCACTGAGCTTTCAGTCTCATATTACAACAATCGATTCTCATATATACCAAGATTTTCACGATATCGATGAAATTTAGACAATCTTAACAAGATTTTAAAATCTAACATCTGAACAATTAATGAGCTCTGAATAAAAGAGTCACAACACTCAGAAGATTTATAACTTGGAAGGAAGAATATAACAAAGATTATCCTTCCATGTCCTTGGAAGTCTATATTGTGATATTATGGAGAATATCCATTGAAAGCAATGATTGCTGAATAATAACATCATACGAATGATACTTGTAAGATTTTCTCATTGAAAGAATACTTTTCTTCTCGAAAAAAAAAATGAAAGAAATATCGAATAACATCCTCAACCAAAGGTTACCCATTGAGGTCTCAAAGAGGTGCTATTTTGAAAAGAAAGAATTTTATCCAATGATTAATAAATAAGGAAGTATGTTAGATATATTTGATAATGTCATGGCTAATATGTTTTATGTTTAGATTTCAGATCTTATTTGAACAGAACAAATCAGTACTTAACTGATCAGTACTTATACTGGAAGTCAGAACTTAAGGGATATCAGTACTTATGTTATCAGGAGATAGATATCAGAACTTAAGTGCTGAAGGACGATCAGATAAGGACAGTAGCTGATTAAAGTTAAGAAGATCAAGATAAACATAAGAAGAGATATGCATGAAGAAGGAATTCCGTGAAGAATGGAATACTTGGAATAGAAGATATCTGATTGATATATTTTAGGAAGCAGAATTATATTCCATATCAATTAGCGAATATCTTGTAACTGTGTAGTATATAAACACAGAAATAGAGTTTACACTATATGTGTTATCATTATCGAGAATATTATTTAGTATAACTCTAGCAGCTCTCGTGATATTTTGTTCATCACTGAGAGATAACAGTTCCAGATTGTAACAGAGTTTATTGTTTAAATAAAGTTTGTTTTCTGTTACATAAGTTCTTGAAGTTCGATTTGATTGTGATAAACACTGTATTCACCCCCTCTACAGTGAAAGTGTGACCTAACAAGTGGTATCAGAGCTATCTGTTAACACACATACAGTTAAAGATCCAAACACAGTCATGTCTGACACAGAAACTGCAACTAAGCCTACCAAAACTGAGGAATCATCAAAGACATCAATTCAGAGTCGATATGAGACTATCAGAGTTCCCATATTGAGACCATCTGAATATCCCATATGGAAGGTAAGGATGACCATGTTTCTGGAAGCAACAGATCCAGAATACCTTGATAGAATCAGGGAAGGGCCTCACAAACCTACCAAGCTCGCTGTTGTAGTTCCAGGTGAAGCAGCAATGACCGTACCAAAGGAAAAGAATGATTACACTGCTGAAGATATAGCATCTATTGCTAAGGATGCCAAGGTACGTCACTTATTGCATAGTGCCATTGATAATGTAATGTCAAACAGGGTAATCAACTGCAAGACTGCTAAGGAGATATGGGATGCACTGGAGACAAGGTGTCAAGGAACTGAAACAGTTAAGAAGAACAGGAAGACAATGCTCACTCAAGAGTATGAACACTTTGACTCTAGGACTAATGAGTCATTGACTGATGTGTATGAAAGATTTGTCAAACTCTTGAATGACTTGTCATTGGTTAATAAGGAGTATGATCTTGAAGATACAAATCTCAAATTCCTGTTAGCTCTTCCTGAATGTTGGGATTTGAAGGCAACAACAATAAGAGACAACTACAATCTTGATGAAACAACTCTTGATGAAATCTATGGAATGCTCAAGACTCATGAACTTGAGATGGAACAAAGAAGCAAGAGAAAAGGAGGAAAGTCAAGGACAGTTGCTCTCAAGGTTGAAGAGGAATCCCCCAAACCATCTTCCTCAAAGAAAGATAAGGGTAAAGCTCTTATCATAAAATCTGATACTGAGTCATCAAGTTCTGAGAGTGATGATGACTCAGATTCTGAAAGCTTGCCTGAAACTGATGCTGATGAGGAGATGATGAAGCTGTGTGCTCTTATGGTGAAAGGAATCACAAAGATTGCATACAGGAAGTTCAGGAAGGGAAAGAAGTTTTCCAGGAAAGGCATAAGTTCTGATAAGAAGAATTTCAGAAGATCTGAAGGAAAAGGAGGAAAGTCTGACAAAGGAGATTATGCTAATGTTAAATGTTATAATTGTGGTGAGAAAGGCCACATATCTCCTGAATGCAAGAAGACCAAGAATGACAAAGGCAAAGCTCTTGTCACAAAGCAGAAAAGCTGGACAGACACCTCAGACTCTGAAAGTGAGGAGAACTATGCATTGATGGCAAATGCTGAAAAATCAAGTTCTGAGAGCAGTTCTGAAACTGCTGAAACAAAGGTACCTCAGACTACTTATGCTTTTCATACTGATGATATTAATGAGTTGAGAAGATATCTTAAAACCATGTTTGTTAGTTATAGAGATCAAACTTTAACATGTGAAAGATTAACTTCTGAAAATCTTGCTTTTAAGAAAAGAAACAATTTCTTAGAAAAAGAGTTAGTCATGTTTCATCAAACTCAGAAGGATAGAGATGATGCTTTTTATGTTAGGGATGAAGTGCTAAAAATGAATGAATCTCTAAAAACTGAGTTAGAAAAGGAGAGAGAGATTATCAGAACTTGGACTAACTCTGGCAAAACAACTCAAAATTTGCTGAGCAGTGGAAACTGGAAAGAGGGCTTAGGTTATGAAGAAAATAATGAAAAAGGAACTGAAGAAATTAAGCCTGTTGATAAGCAAAAGCCGAAGTTAAAACCTGTTAAGTTTGTAACTGAAAAATCCGAAACTGAGAAATCAGAAGTTCAAAAGGAATTAGCTTCTGACAAACTAAAACAGGAAAAGACAGCTGAAGTTAACATAGGCTTAATGACAAAGAAGCAGCTTAAGCATAAGCTGAAAGATGTTAAGAATGCAAACAAGGTAAAATCACCTAGGAAAAACAGGAATGGAAAGGAAGGTGTGAATAAAAGCAATAACTATAAATCTATTCCTGATGCTCCTAGGAAAGCATGTTATAACTGTGGAAGTTCTAACCATCTGGCTTCTTTTTGCAGGAAGAATAAGAATATTAACTCCTTATCTACAAAGTCAGGAGTTAAGAGTCAGTCTGTTAGATACAAACCACAAAATCCTTGTTTTCATTGTGGTAGTTTATGGCATTCCATTTATACTTGTAAGGAATATCATAGTTTGTACTATGATTATTATCAAATAAAACCTTCTTTAAAGAAAGTTTCTGTTGTTCCTTCTAGTATAAGTTCTGATAAGAAAACTGTTAACATAAAATCTGATGTTAAATCCGCTGCAAATGTTAACAAACCTAAAAAGGCCAAAGGATCCAAGCAAGTCTGGGTCCTTAAAACTAATAATTAGTGGTCTTTTTGATTGCAGGGCAACAGGAAAAATATTTTAGTTCTGGACAGTGGATGTTCAGGACACATGACTGGAAATAAGGCCCTGCTATCAGACTTTGTGGAGAAAGCTGGCCCAAGTGTTTCTTATGGAGATGGCAACATTGGAAAAACTTTGGGATATGGCAATATCAATCTTGGGAATGTCATCATTAAAGATGTAGCTCTAGTCTCAGGACTTAAACACAACTTACTGAGTATAAGTCAAATCTGTGACAGAGGTTATCATGTTGATTTCTTTGCAGAACATTGTGAAATAGTTAGTAAATCTAAAGGAAAAATTGTTCTGAAGGGATTCAGGCGTGGTAACATTTATGAAGCTAAGCTTTCAACAAGTTCTGATGGTTCTGCAATCTGTTTAGTGAGTAGAGCCTCAACTGAAGAAAGCTGGAATTGGCACAAGAAACTCTCTCATTTAAACTTCAACAAGATAAATGAACTGATCAAGAAAGATCTTGTGAGAGGACTGCCAAAATCAGTGTTTGTTCCTGATGGTCTTTGTGACTCATGTCAGAAGGCTAAACAAAGAAAATCTTCATTCAAGAGCAAGACTGAATCATCAATTCTTGAGCCTTATTATCTACTTCATGTTGATCTATTTGGTCCAGTGAATGTCATGTCTATTGCAAAGAAGAAATATGCGTTGGTCATAGTAGATGAGTTCACCAGATACACATGGGTGTATTTCTTGCACACAAAAAGTGAAACTGCATCTATCCTGATTGATCATGTCAAACATCTGGATAAATTGATCAAAGATTCTGTGAAAATTTTGAGGAGTGATAATGGCACTGAATTCAAGAATTTGATAATGGAAGAGTTCTGCAAAAATCATGGAATAAAGCAAGAATTTTCTGCTCCTGGAACTCCACAGCAAAATGGAGTTGTTGAAAGGAAGAATAGAACTCTAATTGAAGCTGCACGAACAATGCTTGAAGAAGCAAAGCTTCCAACCTATTTCTGGGCTGAAGCTGTGCAGACTGCTTGTTTTACTCAAAATGCAACACTCATTAACAAGCATGGAAAAACACCATATGAGATGGTGAAGAACAAGAAGCCAAATCTCATATACTTTCATGTATTTGGATGTAAATGTTTTGTTCTCAAGACTCATCCTGAACAGCTATCCAAGTTTGATCTAAAAGCTGATGAGGGAATCTTTGTAGGATATCCACTTTCTACAAAAGCCTTCAGAGTCTATAATTTGAGAACAAAAGTGGTCATGGAATCTATCAATGTCTCTTTTGATGACAAGAAGATCACTGGACTTGAAGATTGCATTGATCATGATAAGCTGAGATTTGAAAATGAAGATTCATATTCTGATATCTCAAGTCCTGACAGTCTAAGTCCTGATACTGTAAATTCTGATGGATTAAACTCTGATGTTATTGAAACTGTGGTGACTACGTCAAAGGAAGATGCACCAATGCAGGGGGAGCATACTCAAGATATTATCACATCTCAAGAAGCATCAGAACATACATCTGGCTCTTCAAATTCTGATTCGTCAAGTTCTGATAAGCCAAGTACT
This sequence comes from Apium graveolens, assembly GCF_009905375.1. Taxonomy (NCBI): domain Eukaryota; kingdom Viridiplantae; phylum Streptophyta; class Magnoliopsida; order Apiales; family Apiaceae; genus Apium; species Apium graveolens. Next base: position 69,729,388 of record NC_133648.1, on the reverse strand, counting down.
GACAGTGCTGAAAATCTAAATACTGAAGGATCCAACTCAGAGAGCATAGTTTCAGGGGGAGCATCAGAAAATGAAACCGAAGACAGCATGAATCATGGGGGAGCATCCAGTTCTAGAGAAAATCTTCCATCTGCAAGGAAGTGGACAAAATCACATACACCTGATTTAATAATTGGAAATCCTGAGGCAGGTGTCAGAACTAGAACAGGTACTTCGAATGAATGTCTTTACAATTCTTTTCTCTCTCAGTCTGAGCCAAAGAAAGTGGAAGAAGCTCTTCAAGATGCTGATTGGGTGCAAGCAATGCAGGAAGAGTTGAATGAATTTGAAAGAAACAAAGTCTGGACCTTAGTGCCAAGACCCAAGAATAGATCGGTTGTTGGTACAAAGTGGGTATTCAGAAACAAAACTGACAGTGATGGCATAATTGTAAGGAACAAGGCAAGGCTGGTTGCAAAAGGATATTCTCAACAGGAGGGAATTGACTATGATGAAACATTTGCTCCAGTTGCTAGGTTAGAAGCCATAAGGATATTCATGGCTTATGCTGCTCACAAAAAGTTTACTGTCTTTCAAATGGATGTGAAAAGTGCTTTTCTCAATGGAGAATTGGAAGAGGAAGTATATGTTGAACAACCTCCAGGCTTTGTAGATTCCAAACATCCAGATTATGTCTACAGGCTTGATAAAGCACTTTATGGACTTAAGCAAGCTCCAAGAGCATGGTATGAGACTTTAGCTCAGTTTCTTCTGGAAAGTGGATTCAACAGAGGAACTATTGACAAAACATTGTTCTATCTCAATCATGGCAAGGACTTACTTCTGATCCAGATTTATGTTGATGATATTATTTTTGGGTCTCCAAATGACAAACTTTGCAAAAAGTTTGCCAACCTAATGCAGTCAAGATATCAGATGAGTATGATGGGAGAACTTAGTTATTTTCTGGGCCTTCAAGTCAAGCAGACTGAAGAAGGAACTTTTATTTGTCAATCTAAGTATACCAGAAACTTGCTGAAGAAATTTGGAATGCAAGACTGTTCAAGTGCATCCACTCCCATGGCCACTGCAACAAAACTGGATAAGGATACTGGTAATTCAGTAGATATTACTGATTACAGAGGTATGATTGGCTCACTTCTCTATCTAACTGCTAGTAGACCAGATATCATGTTTGCTACCTGTCTTTGTGCAAGATTTCAAGCAGATCCAAGAGAACCTCACTTAACAGCTGTAAAAAGAATCTTTAAGTATCTTAAAGGAACAGCTGATCTAGGATTATGGTATCCTAGAGAATGAGATTTTAAATTAATAGGTTACTCAGATGCAGATTTTGCAGGTTGCAAAATTGACAGGAAAAGCACAAGTGGAAGCTGCCAATTTCTTGGAGGCAGGTTGGTTTCTTGGTATAGCAAGAAACAAAAGTCAATTTCCACATCAACTGCAGAAGCAGAGTATATTGCTGCAGGAAGCTGCTGTGCACAGATTCTCTGGATGAAGAATCAGTTACTGGATTATGGGTTAACATATTTCAAAATCCCTATTTACTGTGATAATCAAAGTGCTATTGCTATGACAGGTAATCCAGTTCAACACTCTATGACAAAGCACATCAGCATCAGATACCATTTCATCAGGGAACATGTGGATGAAGGTACAGTGGAATTGCATTTTGTTCCCACAGATCAACAAGTAGCAGATATCTTCACAAAACCACTGTGTGAAGCTACCTTTTCAAAATTGGTAAATGAACTTGGAATGATTTCAGGTTCTTTCTCTAAATCTGCTTAAACTTGTTCTATGTTATCAGACTTTATGATCAGTATTTACAGAATTAATCTCTTTGTATATTCTGTGCATTAATTGATAAATGTCTTTAAGTACTGACTGTTGTCTGATATATGTTTCTAAACTCTGATAAGTGATATGTCTGTTTCAGTAACTATTTAATCCCATGAGGATAACTGTGCTAGATACTGACCTACTAGTCTTCAATAAACAAATGATCCCATGAAAGAAGTAATTATTTCTGTGGAAATCTTATGACACAAGCAAATTCTGATAACTGAGCTTAGTTAAGTTTACTTTGTATATCTTATTACTAAGTCACAAATTAGAATAATGCTACTCATCTGTTTAAGTTCTGATTCTAGTAAAACTGCTGAATGTACTAAGTGCTGATAAACCTCACTTATCAAAAGAAAAAGAAAAAGAATCAAAGAATAATATCAGGTACTCCTTTGAGATCTAGAGTAAAAATGTGAATGGGACGACCCAAGTGCATTGCTGGTATTAAGTAAATATGCATTAGAAAAGCAAAATATTTTTCTTGGTGACTTTTCACACTCTATGATTACTGGAGAAATACTCTGATAATAGCATAAATTCTAATAAACAGTCGTGACTCACTTACACTGAGAAGCCTCTGTAAAATAGAATTTCAAAAGATGCATAAAATTAGCACAAAAACAGTAGAGGTGGACTCATGCATGAACTCATTTATCAGTAGGTTTCAGGATAATGACAGCTCTTTAGCAAAATTTTAATTATGACTTATTTCTAAGATGTACTGAAGTAGATCAGACTTTACTCTTTGTCTGTTATTTAGCTTAATGCACACACACATCACTCCATATGAATGATGAAATTTCTGTGGTGGTCTATGTTATTTTAGATAAACAGTCATTGTGTCACTTCTGCACAAATTCTGAGGACAAGTTCTAGTTCCACGTTCTGATGATTAAGTTCTGACGTTCATAACTAAGAACTTGTATGAGTATTTACTAAGATAGATATCCCTTGTTCGAGTTAAGACATTATGTTCTGATGACTGTTAAGTTCTGGTATAGGTCTAAGTTCTGATTTTTCAGTCTAACCCTTTACTTGACTTATCTGTGAATAAAATTTGGTAACAGTCTCAGATTAATTTCGAAATGTTGAAGTGGAAGATTAATAGTCTATGGTTAAAACATAATGGCACTAGTCCTTGAACAGATCACTCTTGTTACATGTGCACATTCCTTTTCCAATGACTGTTATTCTTTTTCAAAGTCTAGGGAGACGAGGTAGAATTACTTCTACCTGTCAGCATTCAATTTCTTTGCGTCTCTTGGCATTCTCTTGCCTATATATACACCCACTTCACATCAGTCTTTCCATCACATTCTTCTCACACACTTATCCTCCTTCTTCTGTCAAAAACAAAATGGTTCGATTCAACATGTTTTTGAACACACAAACCTTCACAATGGAACTCAGTTGTGCTGAGTGGCGGCAGGAGTGGCATATAACAGCCATTCCTGAGGAGATCTGGGACTCTGTCCCACAGGAGGTGCTGGCTCACCTTCTATTCTTCGAGATGGATTATCATCGCCATCTGGAGCGCCTGGAGGAGGAAAGGCGGGAAGCTATCCGTCAGCAAGAGCGAATCATTCGACTCGCTATCTTGTTTGTCGAAGATAGGAAAAGGAAGATGACTTAATCTCGTCTTCTTCCTGTTCTTCTTCATCCTCAGCTTTGTCAGGCTTCTTAGCTAGGACTAAAACTGTTGATGTTAGGATTAGAAGCTTAGGGAAAATCTTGTATTGATGTAATTTCTATTTCATATATGTATTGACTTGATATATTAATGAAAACTGTCTTTACTTCAAGATTTTGTCTCTGAGTTATTTTATCTTGTGTTGATAAATCCTGATTGATATTCTGATGACCATTTAAATTTTGTTTTTCTTTAAGTTCTGATTCTCCGTCAGCACTTATTCATAGAAATTATCTCGGTCATTTTTAACATGATTCATTTTCAGAATATTAATGTTGCAGTGAAAAACAATCCAATCAGTGATAACGGGTTAAAATTTGAATTGTTTCCCTTGATAAAAGGAACAGTTTTTTTCTTGAAACTCGGCAAATGGGTAAGTCATGATTACTGTTTTCTCGAGCCCAGTAACTATCCGTTATTACTGCATGTCTGACAGGTGTCCAACGGTAACATTTTTTTTGTATAAGTACAGCAGAGAGAAGATTTCTTTAATCTTTTTAATTTCTTCATCTTCTATCTCTCTTCTTACTTTTACTCTCTTTCACTTTACTATTTCCGTTGTTTTCATACAGATATTATCTCAAACACCTAACAGGCATACTTGAATTTCAATATTTTTTTTCACATGGCACCAAAGGATTTAATCATTGATGGAGCAAAGTTCGTTCCAAACAACTATGCTGCAATTCTTGATCATTCTGAAGCTCCATCTGAATTGCATTTTGTGCAAGATCTTCTTGCACATAGTGAGGTTGAGTACGCCTTAACTCAGCCTGAATTCTTTTCAAGTCAACAAGTTCTGAGGTTCTGGAGGACTGGCGTTTTTGATGATGGTGGTAACCGTGGAACTCCCAGTATTATTTTCCAAGTGGGTGATTCATCTTTTGTAGTCACTCCTGGTACAGTACGCAGGGCTTTACATCTTCCAGAGGATTGTACTTTCTCAGTTCCAGAGGACTCAGCCCTTCGGGAGTTAATGGCTGAATTGGGATATGAAAAGAGTCTGACAAAACTTGGACAATTGAAACGGGCTAATATCAGAAGAGAATGGAGTTTCTTCTTCGATTGCATCACCAAGGCCTTTGGCAACAAGTGTTCAAATTTTGATGCCATCCCAATTCTAAGTCAGCACATCGGGTATGCTATTATCCATCAAACTCATTTTGATTTTGCAACTGGAATAATTGGTTTTATTGGGGATAGGATGACAGAGGATCGAGATGTTGTTTATTTTTCTAAATTCTGTCAACTTATCTATACGTATTGTACTGCTGAACCCCAGTTAGTCAGCACTCAAACCCCACCTTTTAAGGTTGCAAAAAGGTACTTTAACGACCTGATAAATGCTGACACAAAGAAATCAATGGTGAGACAATTACAGATTCCTCAGTCTGTGAAACAGATTCTGGTAAATGCTGATCCAGCTACTTACAAATCTGTTTACTCAAATGTTCAACCAACTCACCATAACCAAAATCCATCAACCTCAGTCCCTACCTCTCATTCTACTCAACCTACCCTCAGAACTTATCTCAAATCCTATCTCTCCACTTCACAGAATGCTCAACCTTCTTCTTCAGCACCTACTGTGAAGTCTACATCCTCTAAGCCAAAAAGAACAAAGACTGTTCCTCAAACATCTCAGAAGAAGCGGAGGATTACTTTGAGAGATGAATCAGATTCTGAGGATCAGATTCCATCTTCAGAACCTATGATAGATGAAGCTGAGAAGGCAACTTCTCAGAAGGATTCTGCAATTGGGGGTTCTAGGCTTCTCAAGAGGCTTAGACGTATGACGGTTCCTGCAACTCCCAAGGAATCCACATCAACAAGGAAGTACAAGAAACAGAGGGCACAGAGGCCAGTTTCAGATGATGAGGAGGAAGCCGCTAAGGAAGGGGATCAGGAATCTCTGATCTCGCAAGACAAGGAATTTGCTCCAGTCACTTCTTCTCCGTCAACTCAATCTCAGGAGAACTTTATTAAACAGGAACAAGTTTGGAAACTTGATAAGAAAAAGTTCTTCCAACCTACCATTGACAGGGTTGCTTATATTGAGAAAACTCAAGAGAAGCAACAAGCTCAGATTGATCAAATTCTGACAAATCAAGCTTCTCAGCAATCGCAACTTACTGAAATCCAGACCTCAGTGGAACTACTTATCTCTCTTTTATTACCTGCTGATGCCAAAAAGGGGGAGAAGGTAATTAAGTCCAAATGCAAAACCAACAAGTCACTGCAAGGAAAGGATGATGGAAAAGATGACCAAGGAAACTCTGGAATGGGTAGTGGTCATAGTCAAGGTAGAAGGTTTACATCAAGACAAGCTAGTCACAGAACAAGTTCTGATACTGGGAAAAGAATAAGTTCTGCTGCTGGTAAAAGGATAAGTTCTGATGAACTTCTAGATCTTGATGAGGAAATGTCAAGACAGTTATTTCTTCAAGAAAATCCAGGGATGGACTTGGAAAGTTTAAAGGAAGAAGAAGCCAGACTTAAATCAGAGAAAGTCATATCTAAATCTGAAGCTTCTGGTAAAAAGTTACTTCCAAAACCTAAAGGCATTGTGATCAATGAAAGGATACATACTGAAGAAACTTTGGCTAGATCACAACCACAGATAGATCCAAGATCCAAGGGTAAAGAAAAGGTTGGTGAACCTATCAAGCCTTATGTACCTCCTGAGGAAGAAGAAATTACTGATGGAAAAGATAATCTTGCTCTGACTTCAAGAAAAGTTCTTAAAACAACCTCTGACATGGCTCAAGTTGTTCAGAGTCAAGAAATTGTAAGTTCTGATATTCAGAAGAAGCAAGTAACCTCTGACAGTGCTCAAGTTAACTTGATATCAGAAAATAAATCTAAAACACTCCTACCAGGATTCACTAAAGCAAAACAGACTCAATCTTTGAAGACTACTTCAAGTGGTTTTGAAGCAAGAGTAGTTACTGGAAAGGAAGCTAGAGATAAAACTGGATTGGGAAGTGCTGATGAAAGAAGAGTACACAACACTACTGATGATCCAACTTCCTTGTGTGAACCAGGTATTGGAGCAACTCCTGAAAGATTGAATCAACTAGAATCTGTACAGATGGTTTACCATACCTACTTGAAAGAATACATCATGTTGTATTTCATGACAGATGGTAGGGTTTATCATATAAGACAAAATGCCATTCCGTTGAAGTATTTTGAAGAATTGGAGCATGTATTGTTCTTACTTCAAGTGGATGACAGAATAACAGAGACTGCTGCAAACTACTTAAAGGAACAGATTCAGAGACAGAAAAGACTTTATTCTGTTAAGTCTGACAGCAGATATGTTCCAAAGTACAGAAATCACAATGGTGATATTGTTGATATGAAGCCTAATACTGCACAGATCAGAACATATCTTGGTATTAAGGGGCTTGAATTCAATCTAGAGTCTAATAAAGCTTATGTCATAAGACTAGATCGGGAGTTGAGAAAAGCAAAGATTAATGATCTCAGAGCTGCAATATTTCAAGCTGGTGAAGATACTGCAGAGCTTAAAGATGTCAAACGGAGAATGATTGATGAACTCAGATATGCTGAGAAATGTTTGTTGAAGAATTATCTCAGAACAACTCCTGACATCAGAGAGATCAGAAAATGATGAAGCCAAGTCGAAGATCTACAACTGCTTAAATTCTGATATTTATACAGATTGAAGTTGTTATCAGAAGTTGAATTGGTAAAAACTTGAAGGACTGTAAGTTGTAGTTATCTTGTCTATTTCTCATGCATTTGTACTTAATGTTTTTGACATCATCAAATATCTGTTAAACTTGTATATTTTGTTAATTTACAAGTTGGGGGAGATTGTTAGATATATTTGATAATGTCATGGCTAATATGTTTTATGTTTAGATTTCAGATCTTATTTGAACAGAACAAATCAGTACTTAACTGATCAGTACTTATACTGGAAGTCAGAACTTAAGGGATATCAGTACTTATGTTATCAGGAGATAGATATCAGAACTTAAGTGCTGAAGGACGATCAGATAAGGACAGTAGCTGATTAAAGTTAAGAAGATCAAGATAAACATAAGAAGAGATATGCATGAAGAAGGAATTCCGTGAAGAATGGAATACTTGGAATAGAAGATATCTGATTGATATATTTTAGGAAGCAGAATTATATTCCATATCAATTAGCGAATATCTTGTAACTGTGTAGTATATAAACACAGAAATAGAGTTTACACTATATGTGTTATCATTATCGAGAATATTATTTAGTATAACTCTAGCAGCTCTCGTGATATTTTGTTCATCACTGAGAGATAACAGTTCCAGATTGTAACAGAGTTTATTGTTTAAATAAAGTTTGTTTTCTGTTACATAAGTTCTTGAAGTTCGATTTGATTGTGATAAACACTGTATTCACCCCCTCTACAGTGAAAGTGTGACCTAACAAAGTATATTGTTCTTCAATCACTTTGTAATTTTAATCGGATATTTGTTATACAAACGAAAGAATAAAAATATCTCATGAACAAAATATTTCATAAAACTGAATGTGAATTCTCGTTTGAGTGGGCGACCTAGTTAGGTCTCAATTAAATCATTCTTTGAAAATTTCATCAACAATTAAATCTGACATATATAATGCACTATGGAATAATCAAAATTTTATTGGAAGTGGAACTAGCAAAATAATAACTAGTCCATATCAAGCAATATTATCAACCAGCTAAGAAAATGGCCAGCATAATTGGTTTGGCCCATAGCAACTAGCTAGGACGATTAGCTAGGCTTTCGTCGTATTAATTAAAATTTTGACTAGTTAGGACAATTAACTAGTCATTCATGAGAACATATACAACTAGGCATATTTCAGTTTGTTTGAAAAAAAATCTCAACATCGTAACCACTGAAGAAATTGTGGCTACCTGGATGACGATTTTGAAATAAAGAGTTTTTAAATTTGGACCGGGAAAAACAATTATAACTCTGAATCGAGTGGTCTTGGTATCAGAACAATCGATAGCCTCTTATCAAATATTTCTTTCCAATAAAAGGGTACACTCAGAGGTGTCCTCGTTCACATACTTTATTAGATTCTCAAATTGAATTGAATTCGGAATACCAATATCAAACTGATACCCTTACTATGATTTCAAAGTTTCAATATATAATTTCATCCCGATTAGAGGAAAAAGGATTCCCGAGGAATATATGGATATTAGATCATCCATGTTTTTAACAATTTGTTAAATATTTACAATCTCGACCGAGAAGAGTAAGTATGAAAGAATAATCAATTGAAGATACTCATTATGAATATCCATCGATGAATTGAGGGAACATTTATATATATATATATATAAATCTATTGGATAATTGAAATGAAGTATAAATATCTCTGAGTTGAACAAGAAAATCATAATCTATGAATGAAAGTTCATGGATTAACTAAAAGAATTGAACAAGTCCTGACGCGGAGAAAGACTATTCAAGATGGTCACATCAGAAGTTCAAAGTAGGGAACAAAAATGATTGCCTGATATGACTTATCAAGGCATTACGAATGATCAACAATTTGGAGGGAGTAACGTGACAGTGAGTAGCTGCTAAAATAATTCACTGATTATCTTAACTCTCATCATTATCCATATGAGGATGATCCCACCTCTTTTTCTTCGTAATTCCATGTTTCAAATAGTTTCTCTTTCAACATCATTTTAAAATCATTTACTAATTTGACTTTCGCACGTATATCTGTCACTCAGGTGTTTTACCTCGAAGACCTTACTCAGAAATATTCCAAAACATCCGTTAAGCCGATAGTTGCCTGCTACATGCATCCATTACTAACTATAAGTGGCCAGTTCCCCCTGAGAATAGATCAAAGAGATCTCTTAGGGATCTCAATGCAGTCCATAAGTTCAGTGGCATGTGTGTGTAATTGAACATAAGTTACCGAATATATTAGAGGTCTACGTGTATATATACCTTGCCTCTGACATCATTTCTACAAAAGAATTCCACTCTAGACTCACTGGTCTATCCTTTTAAAAGGTTCTAAGATCAAACCATCGCTCGTTGTAATCTTATGCCATTTAATTATAGACATGCTATCAATTCTCAATGCTCTCGATTTCTGAGCTAAACCATCATAACCTTACATGTTAAGTGCACTAATAATATCACATAGTGTACTCATCCTATGATGACATTCTTATATTACATTCAAATATTCCGTAATAGAATTAGAATCCTCAAGGGTATATTGGACACTATCTCTAGTGAGTTTGTGATTAATTCGGCATTCCCATCCTCCATGGTAAAATGACACTGTCAACTAGTTTGGGCCAATAACCTAAACTGTATGCTAATAATTAGACTTCATGATCCTCACATGTGATATCCCCTTCACGGGCAACCTATAAAGAACTATGAGTATCAAGGCTCGTGTTATCAAAACTTACATATGGTGTTGGTAATATCGTCTTTACCCCAAATGCTCTGGAGACTCAGTTCCAAGTTCTACATCCACTTCCTTGCCAAATCAAATATGATTCTAATTTTCTCCTCATCATTCTGATAATCTCCAATGGTCTCATTAGTCATACCTTAATACCTCAAATATACACTCATCCCAACCTACACATTGAGGCTACATCCGGTAGTCCAATGATGAACTCTATATGAGCTCTTACAAAATCTCGCATCTAGACAGACTCCTAACACTCTCGTTTCTGAGTACTATAACTTAATGCTCTAATACCATTTCTGTAACGCCCCCAAATCCGGGGTCAGGAATCTGGGTCGTCACACCATCCTTCACTCATGTGTAACCTGGTATTGATTCAATAATCCAACAGACCCCAATCTCATACTCGCACACACAAGTTATAGCCTTAGAAATGACGTACAAAATGTAATCTTCTTTTATTACACTCAAATGTACTTTACAGGATCTCAAACAATTATTTATAACCTCTACATGAAGTTACAATAATTACGACTGATATCTTATATCTATCTGATACTCTAGCATACCTGAGACAAAGCTGCCAGGGATCCTCCCCATGACTGCAAGCGACTAAGTCCCACACCGGCATACTGGTTATCTATTGTGTTGTGTCATTTAAAACAAAGCAAAAGTGAGCTATAATGCCCAGCATAATAATGTACAGTATGAAAATGACTGTATGATAAACTCACGTAAAACATCGTAAAACATCATATTTGATAGTTACGTTTTATTCGAAAATAGTTTCCCTTGGTGATACACACCTTTTACGAAAACAATCCTTTGGTGGATTTTATTAACCTGCGAATACCTTAATTGTAAACCCAGCACCTAGGCTCGGGTTACGATATTGCATCACAATTCCAATTGGAAGAATAGGACATTCGTTGGAGCCACCGCATACGATGATCAGTCATACTGCGATAAAAGTAACCTTTTCTACTAGTAGAAGGATGATTTCCTTTTTATTATCGGTTATCACCCTGGCCGCATTCAGGCCTTTTGTATGTCCATCCCTCTCAGGTACACACTTCGTAGATCCATAGGTACATATTGTACCGTCTCCTACGGAACCAGTAGTCTATCCAATACACGAAGTACTTGGATCCTACACCTCCCTTATCCTTTAGGAAATCCTATCGTATCTCGAGAACTCGAACCACATCGAAGTTCCTCCAAGAATTTTGCTTGTTGATAGCTTTACTGTATATATATATGTACTTCCGAAAGTTTCGGAGGAAGTACTAAGTATGTGAGTTGACCGTTGTCAACAGATAATCAATAAGGGGGAAAAGTTTCTCCTTGAAACTATATTTAAAATATTAATAAGTCGGGATAATATTCACCGAGGATCTAAATTATTCGAATGATATTCTGAAATCAGAAAGTATGTTTTAAATCAGTATCTATGATTTTTAAATCAATAATAAACCCTTTAATAAATAATTAAATGATAATCGATAATAATCAAACCTCGAATGAGTTTACTCTCTAAAAGATTTATTTAAAATAATATTCCTCAACTAGTTTGTGTCTACATAATTAATAATCTATAATGATTAATCGGGTTTGAAATAAATCAACGTTGGAGTATACTACTCCCATAATAAAGGAATAAGTATATAATATTTATTATCCGAACAATAAAATATAGTTGAGGGAATATGATCATTGGGAAATCGTTTTAATAAAAGTTCGAGGTGTTTTAATATTTCGTAAGTGGACGATGAGTCCCATTTTAAAACGTACTATTATGGACTTATAATCGTCCTATAATATCACCGGGATGGTTTCCAGGTTTATATTTTATAAAAGAAAACTGACCGACTCTCGGTCTTATAACTTATACATCACGCTCTATTATAGCGTTAATATTCTAATTAAAACACATCCGGAATACTTCCGGGTTTTCATCAATATTTACTGACCAATCCTCGGTCTAAAATATATATATGCCACGCTACTCGCTAGAGTTACATTCTCAATTATAAACTCCTCCGGGATACCTCCGGGTTTTTATAAGCTTACACCGACTCTCAGTCTAAATATAACATTTCGAACTCGGTATGAACATATACTAGAAATTATCAACAATTGAGTAATGTAATACATCTCAAACTTCGTAAAATAGTTTAAAGCAATCTCATGCATATATCACAGTTTTGTAAAATATTCACAATACAACAGTTCTTAAAAGGTAGGGTTTGAAAACTTGCCTGGGTATCTCGAGGTGGAGGATGCTTTAAGTTCCGCTCGGAAATCTATAACCATAAACACAATTCATTTTGTTAGATCCCGTTCTAATTTACGGCGACTCGCACTCATGCGCTACTTATTATGCACCCTCTCAACTTATACTACCCGTATTATTCCTTTAAGTCCTTATTCACATCATGGTCGCTTCATTTTTCTAAGTATCTTAGGTTCATTCACTTTATCGTCGTCGGCTCCGCTTATGGATTCTTACGGTTTCTACTCGCGTGGTCTCGACTCTGATATTTTTATAAAACTGAAAAATCATTGTTTTCACTTGAAATTTTTATGGTACTTAGGAAACTCAATATGTTACTCTCTGTAAAAATTTCATGATTTATGAATACTTTTAATTCGATGATTTATATTTTCAAAATTTGTGATTTGTAGCAGTTTTTGTCACGTAAATCACTTTTACTAAAATGACCATAACTTTTGATCCGTAAATTGGAATCAAGCGATTCAAGCGCCTAAACGATCCTTATAAAATTGACTATCATAATAAAGGGTTATTTTTCAAGAAACTATAGTTTCCAACTCCGGGACTTTCTGCAGAAACTAAAGTTATGATTCGTTGGTTTTAACGGAGTTACATTTACGATCAGGGTTTCGTTTACGCCCTAACTCTTAACACAACCACCAACAATCATCATTTCATCATCAACACACAAACTCCTCTCAAGAACATCATATTCTTGAGGCAACAACAATCAACCTTAAATCTACTCAACTTAAACTTCAAGACTTCAACAATACCACTTCTTAAACTAAGTTTTCTACCACATACTAAATGGATCTTAAAAATGAATCTTAAATAAAGTTGGGCCAAAGATTTTTACCTTTCTTGAAATCTTGAGATGTGTTCTTGAGCATGGTGAAGGCTTGGAAGTGCTTGGTATGATTTTTAGAACCTAAAACCACCACTGAAATCAAGAAACCAAAGAGAGGTTACTATTCACACTATTCACTAGTGAGTTTCTTGAATTTATTTCACCCATCAAACCTTGATAAAAAGAGATGAAAGAATTTTATTACCTTATTTTAATTTCTAGGAATCTTGAGGATTAATGGGATGATTTTACCATGGCTAGAACTTGATATTTTGAATTGGATTTCTCCTTCTTTTTCATTAGGGCCGAATGGAAGCATCAAGGGGGTATTTATACTCCTCTTGGTTGCTTAGCTTGGTTGATTTGCTAGGTAACTTCTAGGAAATGGGGTGGAAGATCTTGCACTTGATTTTTATTCTCTAGTATCCTAGGATTTATTCTTGTTGCAAATTTTAAGGACAAATCTTATGATTATACGTACTAAATGCTATAGTTAGCGTTTACATACACTCATTTAGTACGTATAATCGTAATATCAACTCCGAAACTCATTTTCTCATGCACTACATAGTATGGGCTCAAAAGTTTTTCCCGTCTGTCAGGGTTACTATTCATTAAACATTTTACAAGGTCTCAAAAATTCAAGTTATTATATTACCATTCATAAAGGTCTTTTACCGATGTCAAAAATTTGGGTTCTTACAATGACTTCCTTAGCTTTTGTCGGTCTTGGATCTTAGTGATCCGGTCTTGGGTCTTTCCTCTTCTTCACGGTGCAAATACTACTAACTCCCCGCTAGTACATATAGGACTTGGGTCTTAGAACGAGAATCACCTCACATCACTTCACCTCACTTCAAAACTAATAAGACAATCCATAAAACAACAAGTATAGAGAAAATATTGGTTGAACTAATATGTTACGGTACTAGCCACAAGATAATATAATATTCAAATAAGAATATTAAATATCAACTATGTATACTTGACTTGAGATATATAATAATATGTCAAGTATACTTTCGATTACTCCGTCTTTATAGAATATATGTTTATCGGAGTAATATAAGAAGTCGTTTATATATATAAGCAATATAGCTTATGACTTCTTTAGTATTCTTCTTCTTCCGATTATATATTTATAAATCGAAGAATACTTTAGTTACAATCTCGGAATTGTAACTTATCTTTTTAAGCTCGTAGGCTTAAGGATTTTAGTATACTTATATTTTGACAATTATAGAGCCAAAGTATACTTTTAACTTCGTGCACAATTTATAGGTTCTATATAAGCCAAGATCGAGATAAAAGAAGTGCAAGTAATTGGCTTTGGATTTGTGCTTTTGAAGTTTAGGTGGATGATTACGAAGTTTACTATTTATCGATTTATAATCCCACGGAACACTAAAGATGTTAGTGAGGATTATACGATATTTTTCGTAATGATACTATATACACGAACTATGTGTTGGCCAAGATCCAAATAAATGAAGTGCAAGTAATTGGCCAACTCGTGTGATTAAATCCACCTTTGAATCTTACACGGATGATTACGAAGTTTACTATTTATCGATTTATAATCCCACGGAACACTAAAGATTTTAGTGGGGATTATACGATACTTTTCGTAATGATACTATATACACGAACTATGCGTCGGCCAAGATCCAAATAAATAAAGTGCAAGTAATTGGCCAACTCGTGTGATTAAATCCGTCTTTGATATTTGACAAAATTACGAAGCTTACTATTGATCGAATTATAATCCCATGGAATACTAAAGATGTTAGTGGGTTATACGATACCTTTCGTAATTATTTTTATATTTACGAAATATGTTGGCCAAGATCAAGATAAATAAAGTGCAAGTAATTGGCCAACTCGCGAGGTTTGTCAAATATGAAATCTAACTCATGAGGAGTTATAGAGATTTATAAAATCTCACTCATGAGGAGTTATAGAGATTTAAGTAATTGTATTTTATAGATCTTCTTCTTTTAAACCTTTGTTTTGAAGATCAAGTACTTTATTCGAATTCCGAGTTCGAATATTTGTTTTCTTTTCTTAGAGAACCTTCTCTATAGGAGATCTAGTATTAGAGCCTGAGATGAATTAGAGAAATTAAGTACAAAGCTCAAATAAAAGAAACTCAAAGAAGAAGCTAAAAATTAGCACTTTTGGAAAACGGTCGGAAAAGTTCACCGGAAAAATTCGCTGGAGGTTCGACCGGATTTTGGCACTATGGTCGAACTTGGGCAGCCCTTCGGGAGGCCGGGGAGTGGTAGTGGATGAGCTCACTTGGTGGGAACAAGCTTGGTTGGGTGAAGTTAAGCTTTTATTTCAAAAACCTTGTATATATATATTTAAGAGAGAGAAGGTTTTTGAGAAGAAGTGTGTGTATAGAATTTGAAAGAGATGAAAAGAGGCACTTCTTGAAAAAATCCCAGCAACTTTGTGGCTCTTTAGCTTGGTTGAAATGAGTTGGGGTGGGGGTTTATTTATAGAAAAAGTTAGGTGGATTGAATAGTGGAGATTTGAGGAAAATGGATGGTGGATGTTGTATGTCACATGGATTGATGACTTGGCAAGTAGGTTGTGTTTCTTTGACATAGCCATATAAGACAAACAACTTTATGGGATTCAAAACTCAGCTGATATATTTAATTAAATATATATTTTCCTTTTCTTTTAATTATTGTTTAATCATTTTAATTAAAGATTAAACACCATTAAATATGACCACCCTAAAAAGTCTTAAATAAATATCATAAAAATATGATAATTACCTAAATATTATAAAATAATGTCCTGCAAGTTTTGGTTAACCTTGGTCAATGGTAGCTAGGTCAAACGTGGTCAACTGTGAGACCAACTGCCTCAATTTTTGTGGCCGGGCAAAAATTATCGAAATGTTACGAAATTTTTACCATGCATAGAAAATATCATTTAAATTATCCATACCAAATTTCAAGTCATTCTAGTGAGTGGAAGTATTTTATTTAAAATATAAACTGTTCTGTCAGCCTTTTCTTTCGAGTAAAAATACCATATGTCTTGAAATTAAATATATGGATCTTTTGACCAAAGTTTTGAATTGAATATATACTTAAAATATATTTCCTAATATATAAAATATATTTGGATGGTAGAAAATATTTTAGAGTATTTTTTAATAATTTTCTCCGAGAAATGCTGATTTTACGAAACGAGATAAAATTACTTTACATATACATGGAATGAGTTATAAAAATGGATATTAATATTTCAATCATGAATATTAATAAACTTTGGATAAAAAATATTTGATGGATGTACAAATATATTTTGGAGCGAAGAGTAAAATATTTTTGATATAGCACGAGTCTTTTAAGGAATATATCTGATATATCCCTTTTTCGAGCTTGTTGCCTTATTGATGTTGCAACTGAGATCTAAGACATATCATGTCTTGATATTTCTTCTTTGATCATATTGCTTTAGAGATATATTACATAACGATATAATTTTGATGTTTTAGAATAATGGAATATCTCTTTTATATGAATATACTTGAACATATTTTTGCTAGTTTGACTATTTTGACTTGATTTGGATCAATTAAAATCATGTCCTAATGGAGAGGATCTACGTGTATTTAAATTTTATATTTAATCATAAAAATACCAACATCTAAGGTTTTGAAAAATAAGGGGGGTCCAAATTCTCTTCCCCTTTTGTTTGGGAAATAGTCAAAAAACATAATCTAGTTTATCATGGCAACAACATTTAAAACATGTAATGTATATTCAATGAGATTAGATAAATACTTAAGTCCAAATTTTTCTTCCTCTTTTCTTTTACATACATTTGATGGCTAGAAGTTATAGTTTACTTGTGAATTTTTAGTAGCATAAATTGATGAAAAACAGTTTGTATCTTAAGAGATATATGGTTCATGCATAAAAATTAATCATGGCAATATGTTTCTTTTAAGTGCACATAGTATTTGAAGAAAATTAATTTCATTTGCAGTTTATATTTAGATATACAATGTGTTGAATATTTCTGTGTGGATCCAAAACATACTATCATATTTGAGTTTGTAACTGTTTGATCTTGTTTTAAGCATATTATGACATTGTATATAACACCTTTATATTTAAAAAATCATGGTAAATATTTATGCGTGTTTTATATGGCTGTTTGCATGCATATACCTGGTTATTTGATTTCTTTGTAAGTTTTTACGAGTTGGAGCAGATAAATGATATACACAGGTTCATGATCTGATCATTTATATCGACTGAAATTGCAAAATCAATCCTAACTCAATCTGACTAATGTATCAGCAAGTACTACATATCAAATGACCTAATACATTCTAAACCACTGCTTTTTATCAGATACAAACAAGAGAAATAATAGTTTACATGAGTTTGAGCTAATACATTCTAGTTGATACACTGTTATCATTCTAGCATACAAACTATAACTTTTCACAGCATACTCTTTACAGTTTTAGACAAGCTAATACAATCTATTTGAAACTGTCTAAATAGCAAAAAAAAACTTAACTAACTTATATAAACCTCTAATCAGTTTAATACATGTAACTAAGTACACAATTTTGAGAATCTATACCTGTTTTACCTTGTTAGAGCCAGATGCTTTGGGTTGGTTTGAAGGGAAGGAAAATAAGAGATAAATTGTATACCTTTCTTTACCTGAAGTCTTATTTCTGCAGTTTCTAGTAGATCTTCTCCGGGTTTGCAATTTGGCTTATTTTCCTTTTAAATTTTAAAAGTGAATTCGTGCTCCATTCCTGCAGAGTATCAAACAGTACAGAAATCCAAGCTATCACAATAATTAGTTTAAATACAGTGATTCTGATCATTGGACAATGGAATAAGAAACAAGGAGATTGGTCCAAATAGTAGAGGTTATCATGAGAACTACTATACTTAATATTTAGACTTGATATTGTATATCAGCAATTCAAATTTCCATAGATAACCAATTTAACTTAAATTCTGCATAATAAGGAAATGAACAGGCTTAATAACAGTTAATTTCAGTAAGTCCAGATCATATTATGAGTGTCCAAATACAAATTCCATCTTGTTCCTGCATAGACTGGTTAGTAAATCTTGAAAGCAAATTTGTATTACAACTATGATAGTGTATGCACCAACAAAAGTAACAGAATGCAGATTATATTACATGGAACAAAAGTGTTCATATCAATCAGTGTGGTTCACTGATTAAATTGAACAAAGTTCCACACCTGTCTTAAAGATTACAAAGCATTAGGAGTGCACACACTCCATTAAGTTCAACCAAATTCAAAACAAACTTAAAGTTACAGTCATCAAACCAGAAATCCAAAAGTACAATTCAAATTACACCAACAGAAGTACATCAAAACAAACACATATTGAAGCATAGTACAAATTCATCCAAATTCAGCAAACATACACAGATCACCCAATCACATTTCCATCAGCATCACACACATGAACCAAATCAGGCAGAGTTTCAATAAGTGGTCCCCTTGCATCCATACCCATGTCCTCTAACTCATGAACCATAGCTAAGTCATCAGAAGTTGGAACTTGGAAGGCATTCATATTCTCTTGGTCAGTCATACAGTGGTCTCCTAGGGTAGATGCAGCTAAGTTCTCAAGATATGCAATTCTGTTTTTACAAGACACAGTTACACCCTCTAGGTAGGTTACCTTTTCCTTAATCTTACTATTTTCTGTTTTAACCCTCCTAAGTTCATTTTTAAGTTCATTTATCATGACTCTAACAAACTCATAGTTAGAGAGGAAGACATCTTCTTCTCTAATTATAGGACATATCACAGTAGGTTCAACCTCTTGTTGTTCACAGTGCATGAGAGGAATTTGTGGTAAATAAACTGTTTCTTTTCCATATCTTCCAGCATATATGGATTTGTGATGGCTGGTCTTGGCTTAAGGTAGAATGGCCTAGCATTTGGGTTCATAACTGATGAAGTGAAGTATGCAAATGAACTGTGTTTGTGTGTGAATGCAGCAGATGTAGATATGAGTATATAAGCATGCACATAGCACATAATTCAATATCAGTTAGGAAAATAATTTTCTGTAAAGTAGCTTTTACTGTTTATGAACAGTGATTTTCATTAAATGCAATTTTGCAAAGAGTTGATGTGCAGAGGCATGGTTTGCATAATTCCAGATCCTAGGTATGTGTATAATGCAGCTAAGGTATGATGTGTGATAGCTGACATATGCAAATAGTGACAAATAGTACTAGAAAATACTATTTTAGTACTGTTAGAAGTACAAAAAGTACACAGATTTGGGAGAATGTGTGACATAAAGGTGAAATGCAGCTCACTCCACAACATAGGACCTATCAAGTGACAAACAATGCATTTAAGAATGTTCAGTTTTTGAGAAAAGATCAGTACATAAAGGTTGTCACCTTTTGAAGAAATTTAATTTTCTGAAATATTTTAGTTTTAAGAAAGAATGTCACATTTATTTCTTAAGAGATATTGTTATTAATGAGATGCAACCAAGAGAATATTATGCACATTTATCATATTACAATGCATCTATATTAATGCACAATCAATTTTCATTTAATTCAAATAGCATTCAAGGTAACACAACACTCACAGAATAATCAAGATATAAGTAACAACAGATTTAACACATTAACTGCAATGATTTTAACTGAATTTTCACCTAGAATTCTAAGTGGCCATTAATCACATCAGTGATCCAGATACAGGGATGCTCAAGGCTCCCCTTCCAGGTCTTTCTGTGAGGGCCGGGGTGTGAGTGATTAATTTTATTTTTGTTAATCTGAGATTACACAAACCAGTCTTGATTATACCTTACCTGAGTTCTTATGACTGCACAAGTAATTGTAAAATGCTTAGTATAGTAAACAGTGTTGCATTCAAGTTCACAGATTATATATATTCAAGTAAGTCCGATGCACATAGACTTAGTACAACTTTCAATAGACAAGTAGAGATTGAAGTTAACAAGACAGTTCTTATCCAGATACATAGTATTCAGCTCAAAACAGTAATTTGGACAACTTGCATATATTAAGGTGTTTAGATATGTTAATAAAAATTGTTTACTATATGAAGAGCTTTTGTGAGTACAATTTAGGGCACGTACTTATACAGAGTGATTAGTTAATTAATATCTTAGTAAGTATAGGTTAATCAGGTAGATTTTCAACAATCAAGATTTTATCAAGGGCAATCATAGATAACATATAAAGAGTCCAGTTCAAATAAGCAAGCAAGACTATAAATTATCATACATTCAATCACATTTTATCATTTAAGGATTGACAATCCAGGTTCAATTTTTCACTAGACTTTATTCTGATATTAGTATTAATATTATCTGAATTCAAATTATGTCACAACACACAGTCATACTATATCTTAGCATTAATACACATAGATCACACATGATTCAGTTTTGCATAGTCTTAGGATAATCACAATGACTTCACAGTTGACATAATCAATTAAGTTTATAAGTTATCTTTCAAATTGCCATAACATATGTTGATTTTCAAAGAAAACATAGACTGCATTCAATTGTATAGGTTTAGATTCAACTGAATCACACTTGATGATAGATTCGAATATCAATTTCAAATTTCACACAACTTTTCAAGCACATGCACAGCTCACGTAAATCATACAAACACCTTTCTTCAACAGGATAATCTATTTTCAAATTTTCATATCTCAAAACCCTTTATCACATCATTTTCACACATCTAGGTAAAAGTATTAATTGAAACATAATTAATCACATAGATTCATAAATTTAAAGAGTTTAATTAAATGATATCCTCATACCTTAGCCTACCGCCTGGCCTGGAGAGTAGGTCTTACCTGGTTGACTCCGTCGCGGACTGAGTCAACCTCCGAGTCCCGAGTTTTGCCACATGCAATAGTGTTTCTCCTTCTTTGACTCGATGTTGCTCCGATTCTGGTCTTCTCCTATCATTAACTTCAAGAATTTTGTAAGGGTTTTTGAAAATCGATTGATCAAACAACAATAAAATTATATCTATATATATTGATCAATCGAATGTTTGAATTGATGATTCTCGTCCAATTTATGTACAAATCGACGATTTTTATCATCAAACTCATTTTTATGTTACCAACCCAAAAGAAATGTATCAAAATCGTATAAAATGAGTACGAAAGATGATATAAGTATAGTATCTGTATATAATTCTTCGGAGATTTGAAGAATTATCGAGAATTAGATCTAGGGTTTCGGAGAAAGAGAGAGAGGCCAGAGAAAACGGAGAAGAGGCGAGAGAGAATAGATTTAGGTCAAGAAAATGAGCCGATTGCAATGACACTGTACATACAGTGATAGTATAAATATTTTTGTGAATGGACGGCTGTTATGTTAGGGTTAGGTGTGTACGGCCAAGATTAAAAGATAGTAAATAACTGGGCTTTGGATAAGGAAACGGGCTTAAGAAAAATGGGTTGGGTTTGGTGTAACGCCCCCAAATCCGGGGTCAGAAGATTTGGTCGTCACTATAAAAAACTCAATCCAAATTAACCTATTTAATCAATAAACAAATGTCAGCGGAAGATATTTAGCATAATGACCCAAACTAATCCAAGATCTTTTAAGGTTACAATTCTAGAAACAAGATATCCAAATTCCATCAATAAATTTTTCACTTTCTTTTTCTTTTGAAACTCTTTTCAACAATTCTCAGTCCCAAAACTTAACCCGCTAGTATAACTTCAAAAGGAAGTATACTAGGATTAACTATAAAATAACACAATTATAATATAATATAATATACACAACTTTACACAAAAGAACTTATACTAGCCCGCAAACCCTGGACCAACCACCTTCCAAAAGTTTCTTCTTTGCTTCCTCGAATTACGCGGCTAAACAGCGCAAGTTAATCCTCACTGGAGGTTAAATTTGAAAATAGGCAAGTATGAGTGAAAGAAATGCTCATCAAGATCATTGTAATATATATAGGGTTGTTTTGATATAAAACCGACATCTCCAATAATGCAGATCATTTTAAAATCATAATTTCTGAAACAAAAAATTTGTTAAAGAATTAGATAATTGTTTCTCACTGTATCAAAAACTCTTTTTGATATTTTCGAGCAAAACGCTTCATCAATACTTTGAATCTTGACGAGGATAAAACCCGTAAAACCATGTCTACGGAAATATCGTAAACAACACTAACAAGAAACAATGATTATGGATTAAATTATAAACTTTATTCAAAACTGAACTCTTGAATTAATACTCATTTTGTTGTCATATCAAATTAGATATCACTACGAACTTTGATGTTCACAACATCCCATACTGAAGTCAATACCAATCATCTGTACTAATACCACCTTTGATATTTAACAACAAACTAAGTATCCACAAAATCAGAAACTAAATCAAAACTACATTTCACCTTTAATCAAAAATAGAAAGAGCTGATAAATCATTTATTCTATGAATATAAAAAATGAAATGATAATTTAGATTGGGATCATTCTCCGACGGACATACTATCACATGCTGATCAGCCCGTGTGATAGCACAAGGTCATGATTCGTAGAAACATGTCCCCAAAATATGAGTACTGAAATAAAAAGGCAATATACCTGCTTGTGGCAAAAATTATGTCATAATATTCCATATGACACTTAGAAACCCTCCGCTGGACCGTCCGTCCCGGTCACTTACGCAATTATGATCCAATCTTAAAACCTTTTATTGAAAAGGGGTCATAATAATAAACACCCGAAATAATTTTATTTCCCCCATTCACTTGGGCAGGAATATTTGCAACCAAATCACTTTTCTTAAAATCCAAAACATTTGTAAATCCAGTTAGTTGATAAGTAAAATCACTTAGCTATTCTGAACATAGAATAACAGAAGAATACTAGCATAAACAGAATCATTTAATTCATCGATATGTAAAACATTTATCTATTCTGAAGTGAGAATAGGGAAAGCAATACTTGCATAAGAAGATTTAAAATAAAAATCACTTGAACAATAAGTGATGATAGGGATACTTGCCTTTGAGTTTTTAGCAGTTAGTCACACTCCTAGAAACATTATTATCTCAGTCTGGCATCTCAAGGCATCACCGTCTTTTACTTCGTTAAATCTCTGATCTGCTGCTCATGTAGTGCTGCAACCCAATATTCCATACTATTCAATTCTAGTCTTCATCCATCCCATCTGGTCCTGATTTTCTTGAAAGACTCGTATCTAAAATTAAAAGATGCAACTTTAATCGTCTAAACGATAATTACTCGACGAACTGCGTGTCAAAATCCTATCGTCTACCCATACGATAGCCCGCATATAAAGAAGACAGTCAAACACAAGACTCTTGACCCACTTACACACGTAATACACATAGCATGTAAACACGTAACTCACGTATCACGTAATTCATATCACACATGCCTTGGTTCGTCAAAACATTCGACTCGGTATTTTTAAAATCAAAATCGGGTCAAAATATGATTTTTCAGTCACTTACGCGACTCAGAATCAATTTACAAAACAAGCAACCATTCTAAAATAAAAGGATTTGGGTCTCGAAAGTATTTTTAATGAAAGCAAAATATTTTTCTGAGTCTATACGCGTTCATTTCGTATTAAATGGACGAACAGTTTATTTATTATGAACAAAATAAGAATAATTAGGAATAAATCAATTAATAATAATATTAATTGATTTTTAAATACCAAAATATAATTTTTAAAAGCTTAAAAACAATTGTTAGGAATTATTTGAATTAATTATAAATAATTGTATTTTATTTAACTATTTGTAAATAAAATTAATTGATTAAATGAATTAATCAACTAATTAAATCTATAAATAATCAATTAAAATAAATAAAATAAATATGGATTTTTGAAAATAATAAAATAAAATAAGTTTTGGAATTTAAAAAAATTAACAAAATAATTTTCAAGGTTTAAAATAATAAGTAAATGATTTTTAAAATTAAAATAATTGATTTTTGGAAATAAGGAAAAGGAATTCTGAATTATTTTCAAATTAAAATTGCAGAAACAGAATTCAGAAATGGCAGTTGGGGTTTTTGGGATCAAACCCGGGTCAAATGACCGGGTTGAAACCGGGTTAGGGAAACCAACCGGGGCGGGAAGAACCCCGACCGGTTTCTGAGAAATCCCCAGATTCCGGCGGGTCTTCACCGGACTCCGGCGAATCTCAAATCCCCCCAAAACAACTCCCCTTCCTCCATTTCGATCCAAAAACATCCTAAACCCTCTTAACAATTCAGTCATAGCCATAAACTCTACAGCAACTCCCCGGACCTCCGATTCCGTCCAATACTCCCTAGAAACCGGCGAGGAGCTTTCGGTTTCCGGCCAAACACCGAAAACCTTTAATTCTCAACCAAAATTCCTGTTTCAATTACCAAAACGTAGCTCAAAACATCTATAATCTGCTCAGATCATCAAAATCAACCACAACTTCTCATATAATCCAAAAATCGAAAATTAAAATATCCAAAAACCAATAACTCGACTATATATTTATTGGACTAAAACAAATCAACCGAACACATAAATTGATTCTCCTAATCATTTTAAAGTTATCTGTAACTTCAAAATCAATCAAATATTAATAGAAAATCAAAAACGAATCGAGCCAAGAACACCAAAAATCGATTTTGCAATATGATTTACCTCAGATTCTGAAATTGGTATCAATAGAAAGCTCTCATCAAGAGGATAATTTTGATTACTAGAACACTTGATTTGGTTTCCTCGATCGATCAATATCATGAATTAAAGTTTATGCAGAAAATTTCACCCCCAAAATGTTCTTGATTTTCTGAATTTTTTTTTTAAAAAAATGAATAAAATAAATAAATTTGCCGGTATTTATATTAACTGAAAAATAATTACCCAAAAATCAAATAAGGGTGTTTTTATCTCTTAATTAAAATAATTAAGCCCAAAATAATTATTACGGGGGAATAATTTTAAAAATGATAAAATATAAAATTTGTATCAAAATTTCCTGAAATTTGCGAATAATGCAAAGATGCAGAAATACTGGGTATTTGAAATATGATTGATTTTATAAAAGTAAAAACATGAATTTTGTGGCCTTTAACGTCGTGGTGGGGTCCCGGTCTGTTGATTTTTTTAAAAAAACAGAGACGATTCCTAATAAACAGAATGTCCCGAAAACACATAAAATACATTCAGATACACATAACCAAGATAAAACGAATACCTCGATAAAGATGCTAATAAACACACGTCTAAATTACGGATCGATTCATATAAATGCATCTTAAACACGTAACAAGTATCCTATTGGATCATATTGGATACGAAAATAGATTACTTAGCCGCTAAGTAACAATAAAACAATACAATTTAATATCAGATTTGGATAATCATCAAAACCGAGCTTCTTATAAAATACCCTACGAGAAAATAATGTAAAAATATCCCGTCTCTCGAGAATACGGGTTTTGTTGATTTATCAAAACGATTTTCGTATCGAAAATATTATACCGGGACGCGCACGGGTCAAACCGTAATCCGGATCGAAAAGGTTAAAACACAGAAAATGTCCGGAATTATCAGATTAAGTTAGGAAGGGATTTTCGGAAGAGTTTCGGGTTATATAAACGTAAAAACAGTTGAAATTGGACGATTCCCGGCTTTATAAAATAGTTTTATAATTACTCAGAAAATACTTAATAAATATATAAATTATTATAAAATCATATAACACTCCAAAAATTACCAGAAAAATATCACAATTATCTATATTTTATTATGCACATATTACAAATTAAAATACTCAAACAATATCACATATTAACATTCAAATATCAATTCCAATTATCATATAATTCACTAAAATCCACATAAATTTACATAAACAATTTCAAATAATAATACTAATAATATTTAAAATATGGGATATTACATTTGGTTTTAATATGCTAGGTTTATTTTTGAAAATAGATATATAATTATATATTTGTAAAATATATATGGGCTTGTATAATGAATTGGGCCGGAGAGTATTTCTGTTTGGGCTGGATACAATACAAAATTTAATCCCGAAAATATATATTTATATAATATTTTTGTAAAAAATATTTTCCAAAATATCCATATATATAGAATAAGATTATATATTGATATATATATAATTATATCTTATGATAATATAAAAAGCCTTTATAAATCTCACTCAGAATAGTTTTATTTTCCCGGTTAATCGAAGCTGTTTAAGATCTCATTAAATCCAATCAATAAATTTCTATATTGACAAATCTGAATTTACGAGACTTAACAACATGATCGGGAAAATATCTTTTTCTTGAGATGGCTTAAATAAACCCAGAAGATAGATAATATGATTTCTTTTTATTTTCTATCTATTTTATTGATTCCAGCATTCATAAATCCAGACGGAGTTTAGTGAATCTTTCGGAATTCAATGGTTTCATGAATATGTCAGCGAGATTAAACTCAGTATCTATGTGAGTCATTTTTATATCGCCTTTATTGACATGATCACGTAAGAAGTGATGTCTCACATATATATGTTTAGATCTTGAATGTAATACAGGATTTTTGCTAAGATCAATAACACTTGTATTATCACATGAGATTGAGATCACGTCAAACTTTATATTATAGTCAGCTAGTATTTGCTTCATCCATAATATTTGAGCACAACACTTTGTAGCTGCTATATATTCAGAAACTGTTGTCGAGATGGATACGGAATTTTATTTCTTTGAAAACTAAGAAACTAAGCATACACCGAGAAACTGACAAGTACCACCAGTACTTTTTCTGTCGACTAAATGCCCGACATAGTCTAAGTCAGAAAAATATACTAAGTCAAATGGTATTCCTTTTGGATACCAAAGACCAACATCAGTGGTTCCTTTAATATATCTTAATATCCTTTTTACCGCGGATACATGAGATTCTTTTGGTGCTACTTGAAATCTAGCACACTTACAAACACTATATTGAATATCGGGACGACTTGCAGTGATATAGGACAAGCTACCAATCATTCCCCGATATTTTTTTGTGTCTACAGGAATTTCTTTTGGATCTTCCGTTAATTTATCGGATGTAGACATAGGAGTAGAGAAAGGTTGGCATTATCCATTTCAAATTTTTTCAACATCTCTTTACAATATTTTGATTGAGAGATATGGATGCCTTCATCAGATTGCTTTATTTGCAATCTCAAAAAGAAGTTTAATTCTCCCATCATACTCATCTCAAATTCTTTACTTATGTTATCAGAGAATTCTTTACATAGTGCATCATTTGTTGAACCAAATATGATGTCACCTACGTATATTTGTACGAGCAATATATCATCTTTTCTTATCTTGTAAATAAGGTTTTATCGGCTGTTCCCATTTTAAATTTATTTTCTAAAAGGAACTTGCTCAACCTTTCATACTAAGCTCTTGGAGCTTGTTTTAGTCCATATAGAGCTTTAAATAATCTATAGACATAATCTGGATGGTTTGCATCTTCAAAACCGGGAGGTTGTTTTACATATACTTCTTCTTCTAATATCCCATTTAAGAATGCAGATTTCACATCCATTTGGTATACTTTGATATTTTTATGACATGCATAAGCCAATAGCATTCAAATTGATTCAATTCTTGCTACCGATGCACATGTTTCATCAAAGTCTATACCTTCCATTTGGGTATATCCTTGTGCAACTAATCTTGCTTTATTTCAAACTACCGTTCCATTTTTATCTAATTTATTTCGAAATACCCATTTTGTATCAATTATATAGGTATCACGAGGCTTTGGGACAAGTTCCCAAACTTTACTAAGAGAAAATTGGAGTAATTGCTCTTGCATTGCAGAGATCCAATCCTCGTCTAATAAAGCCTCTTTCGCGGTCTTAGGTTCTATCTGAGATAGAAAACTAAGATGATTCACAACGTTTTGAACTTGTGACCGCGTTTGAACTCCCTTCCTTAAATCTCCAAGAACATTATCTAGTGGATGACTTCTTATAGTAGGAATTACTTTGGGAAGTTCATCTTCCCTTTCTCTAATTTTAATGGATTTTTGTGAACGGAGTCCCGATATCCACATTTTCGAATTGTCGAATAATATTTTCAATATCATCTTGTTCAATATTTTCTTGGTCAACAAGATCTTTATATTTCGCGGGTGGTTTACTTTCATCAAATGCCACATTCATTGATTCTTCCACCATGAGCGACTTTAGATTAAACACTCTATTAGCTTTACTATTATTCGAGTATCCAAAAAATATACCTTCGTCCGATTTCGGATCAAATTTTTTAAGGTATTCTTTTGAATTTAATATGAAGCATTTGCTTTCGAATACTCGAAAGTAGCTTAACTTCAGAGTTTTGCCAAAATAGAGCTCGTAAGGTGTCTTTTGCTTTATAGGTCTTAGCAAAACTCGATTAAGAATATGGCAAACCGTTGACATAGCTTCGACCCAAAAATATTTAGGTCGACGATATTCATTTAGCATTGTGCTAGCCATTTCTTGGAGTGTTCTATTTTTCCGTTCAACTACTCCATTTGATTGTGGAGTATATGGAGCGGAAAAATTATGTGTGATGCCATGTTCATCACAGAAGTTGGTAAAACTGGAATTCTTTAATTCTTTACCATGATTAGTCCTTATATAGACTATGGTTTTATTTTGTTTATTTTGAATCCTTTTACATAAAGAAGATAAGGATTTAAAAGCGTCAGTTTTGGCTTTGAGAAATTCCGTCCATGTAAATCATGAATAATCATCTATAATTACCAATGTATATGAGCAACCTCCGAGACTTTATATAGGAACTGAACCAATAAGATCCATATGTAATAGCTCGAGAGGTCTTGAGGTAGATACCATGAATTTTACTTTGTGAGAGGCTCAAATTTGTTTACCAATTTCGCAAGCTTCACAAGTATGATCTTTATGATAGTTTGGCTTATGTATACCTCGTACATGGTCTTTAGTTGATATATTCTTTATCAACTTCATGTTGGCATGTCCTAATCTTCGATTCCATAGCCATGGATCGTCATTTATAGTGATTAGGCATACACTCACTTGCTTGCCCATGTCACATATATATACATTCTTATTTCGAGGGCAAGTGAGGACCAACTTTCCGGATTTATCAAGAATTCAACAATGAGTAGTGTAGAAAATTACCTTGTATTCATTGTCGCATAATTGACTAATGGAGAGAAGATTGTACTTTAATCCGGTGACTAATTGAACGTCGGAAATTTTAACTTTATCATTATCGATATCTCCGATGCCGATAATATTTCCTTTGCTATTATCTCCAAATGTTACATCCCCTGCGGTGACCCTTTTAATGTTGTTCAAGAGTGACTTGTTTTCGGTCATATGTTTTGAACACCCACTATCAAGGTACCATATATCTTTTTTCGCAGCAAGACAAACCTACAAAACTGCTTAATTAAATTTATAGGTACCCCTTTGTCTTGAGGGTCCCGGGGTTAGTACATCATACATAACATTTGATTTTTCATTGAAATTGTTAGGTCACACTTTCACTGTAGAGGGGGTGAATACAGTGTTTATTACAATCAAATCAAACTTCAAGAACTTATGTAACAGAAAACAAACTTTATTGAAACAATAAACTCTGTTACAATCTGGAACTGTTATCTCTCAGTGATGAACAAAATATCACGAGAGCTGCTAGGGTTACAGTAAATAATATTCTCGATAATGATAACACTTATAGTGTAAACCCTATGTCTGTGTTTATATATTACACAGTTACAAGATAATCGCTAATTGATATGGAATATAATTCTGCTTCCTAATATATATCAATCAGATATCTTTTCTTCCAAGTATTCCATTCTTTACGGAATTCCTTCTTCATGCATATCTCTTCTTATGTTTATCTTGATCTTCTTAACTTTAATCAGCTACTGTCCTTATCTGATCGTCCTTCAGCACTTAAGTTCTGATATCTATCTCCTGATAACATAAGTACTGATATCCCTTAAGTCCTGACGTCCAGTATAAGTACTGATCAGTTAAGTACTGATTTGTCCTGTTCAAATAAGATCTGAAATCTAAACATAAAACATATTAGCCATGACATTATCAAATATATCTAACAATCTCCCCCAACTTGTAAATTAGCAAAATATACAAGTTTAACAGATATTTGATGATGTCAAAAACATTAAGTACAAATGCATGAGAATTAGACAAGATAACTACAACTTACAGTCCTTAAAGCTTTTACCAATTCAACTTCTGATAACAACTTTAGTCTGTATACACATCAGAATTTAAGCAGTTATAGATCTTCGACTTGGCTTCATCATTTTCTGATCTCTCTGATGTCAGGAGTTGTTCTGAGATAATTCTTCAACAAACATTTCTCAGCATATCTGAGTTCATCAATCATTCTCCGTTTGACATCTTTAAGCTCTGCAGTATCTTCACCAGTTTGAAATATTGCAGCTCTGAGATCATTAATCTTTGCTTTTCTCAACTCCTGATCTAGTCTTATGACATAAGCTTTGTCAGACTCTAGATTAAATTCAAGCCCTTAATACCAAGATATGTTCTGATCTGTGCAGTATTAGGCTTCATATCAACAATATCACCATTGTGATTTCTGTACTTTGGAACATATATGCTGTCAGACTTAACAGAATAAAGTCTTTTCTGTCTCTGAATCTGTTCTTTCAAATAGTTTGCAGCAGTCCCTGTCAATCAGTCATCCACTTGAAGTAAGAATAATACATGCTCCAATTCTTCAAAATACTTCAATGGAATGGCATTTTGTCTTATATGATAAACCCTACCATCTGTCATGAAATACAACAAGATGTGTTCCTTCAAGTAGGTATGGTAAACCATTTGTACAGATTCCAATTGATTCAATCTTTCAGGAGTTGCTCCAATTCCTGGTTCACTCAAGGAAGTTGGATCATTGGTAGTGTTGTGTACTCTTCTTTCATCAGCACTTCCCAATCCAGTTTTATCTCTTGCTTCCTTTCCAGTAACTACTCTAGCTTCAAAACGACTTGCAGTAGTCTTCAAAGGTTGAGTTTGTTTTGCTTTAGTGAATCCTGGTAGGAGTGTTTTTGATCTTCCTTCTGATATCAAGTTAACTTGAGCTGTGTCAGAGGTTACTTGCTTCTTTTGAATATCAGAACTTTTAATTTCTTGACTCTGAACAACTTGAGCTGTGTCAGAGGTTGTTTTAAGAACTTTTCTTGAAGTCAGAGCAAGATTATCTTCTTTATCTGTAATTTCTTCATCAACAGGAGGTACATAAACTTTAACAGGTTCACCAACCTTTTCTTTACCCTTGGATCTTGGATCTATCTTTGGTTGTGATTTAGCAAATGTTGCTTCAGTTTGTGCCTTTTCTTTAATCACAATACCTTTCAGTTTTGGAAGTGACTTTTTACCAGAAGCTTCAGATTTAGATGTGGCTTTCTTTGATTTAAGTCTAGCTTCTTCTTCCTTTAAACTTACCAAGTCCATTCCTGGATTTTCTTGAAGAAATAACTGTCTTGACATTTCTTCATCAAGATCTAGAAGTTCATCAGAATTTATTCTTTTACCAGTATCAGAACTTATTCTCTTCCCAGTATCAGAACTTATCCTGTGACTTGCAATTTCAGCATTTCTTGATGAGAATCTTTTACCTTGACTATGACCTCCACCCATTCCAGAGTTTCCTTGGTCATCTTTTTCATCATCCTTTCCTTGTAGTGTCTTGTCATCCTTGCATTTGGACTTAATCACTTTCTCCCCCTTTTTGGCATCAGCAGGAAGTAGAAGAGAGATAAGCAATTCCACTGAAGATTGGATTTCAGTCAGTTGTAATTGCTGAGAAGCTTGATTTTGCAGAATTTTATCAATCTGTGCTTGTTGACGATCTTGAGTCTTCTCAATATAAGCAATCCTGTCCATAGATGGTTGAAAGAACTTTTTCTTATCAAGTTTCCAAACTTGTTCTTGTTTGATAAAGTTCTCCTGAATCTTGTGTATTTCTGCATGAGTAGTTGAATGAAGACCTTGTAGATGTTTAGTACTCAATGCAGTGACACGAAGCTGAGTTTTAAAATCATCAGAATTTAACATTTCATCAGCTTTAGTCAAGTGCTCAGTAAGATGTAACGCAGATGGAATACATGAGACTGAGTTCCATTCCTTAGTCCACTCCTGTCCTGCAGGAGTTTCACTCCAAGGCACTGGTGGTTCCTCTGTAACAAACTTCTTTACTAGTTCAGACTTAGAAAGAGGAATGTGTCCTGAAGGACCTGCTGCATCAGTATTTGCAGTTGGAGCAGCATCACCAGTATCTCCAGCATGTGCAGCATCAGAACTTATAGAATCAGTATCATCTGATATAATAGCAGTGTGAGTAGCAATGGAGGCGTCAGCATCCTCTAATTGCTGATCTGATGCTAAGTTCTGATCAACAGCCATATCCTGATGCTCACCTAAAGTCTGATCATCAGTGTCTAGATGCAGAGAAGGTGACTTAGATAATTCCGGAGTTTGAATAGCATCAGTAACAGGTGTTGGCAAAAGATTTATTGCTGTTGGAGCTTCTAAGAAAATTACTCCAGGCACAACTAAGTGTTGATCAGCATTATCAGCACTTGTGCCTTGATTACCAAGAGACACAGATGGGAAATTAGCCTTGTCAGATACAGTTTCCTGAGATGGAGTGGATGGAGAAGAAGTAACTGGATCAAATTCTTTTTCTTGTGAGATCAGAGATTCCTGATCCCCTTCCTTAGCTGCTTCCTCCTCATCATCTGAAACTGGCCTTTTTGCCCTCTGTTTCTTGTATTTCCTTGGTAATTTAGAGTCCTTGGAAGTTTCAGGAATTGTCATTTTTCTAAGCCTCTTGAGAAGCTTAGATCCTCCAAGTTCAGAATCCTTCTGAGAAATCTTTTTCTCAGCTGCAGTTACCACAGGTTCTGAAGAAAGAATCTGTTCCTCAGAATCTGATTCATCTCTCAAAGTAATCCTCCTCTTCTTCTGAGGTGTTTGAGAAACAGTCTTTGTTCTCTTTGACTTAGAAGATGTAGGCTTCACATAGGACTTGAGATATGTTCTGAGAGATGGTTGAGAGGTTTGAGGTGGCTGAGTATATAGGCAAGAGAATGCCAGGAGACGCGAAGATATTTAATGCTGACAGATAGAGTTAAGTCTACCTCGTCTCCCTAGACTTGAAAAAGAATAACAGTCATTTGAAAAGGAATGTGCACATGTAACAAGAGTGAATTGTTCAAGGACGAGTGCCATTAGTCCTAACCATAGACTATTAATCTTCCACTTCAACATATTCTAAATTAATCTGAGACTGTTACCAAATTTTACTCACAGATAAGTCAAGTAAAGGGTTAGACTGAAAAATCAGAACTTAGACCTATACCAGAACTTAACAGTCATCAGAACATAATGTCTTAACTCGAACAAGGAATATCTATCTTAGTAAGTTTTCATACAAGTTCTGAGTTATAGTCTTCAGAACTTAATCATCAGAACATATAACTAGAACGTGTCCTCAGAATTTGTGCAAGGTGACACAATGACTGTTTGTCTAAAAGAACATAGACCACCACAAAAATTTCATCATTCATATGGAGTGATTTGTGTGTGCATTAAGCTAAATAACTAATAAAGAGTAAAGTCTGATTTACTTCAGTACATCTTAGAAATAAGTCATAATTAAAATTTTTCTAAAGAGCTATCATTATCCTGAAACCTACTGATAAATGAGTTCATGCATGAGTCCACCTTTTTTTTGTGCTAATTTTATGCATCTTTTTAAATTCTATTTTACAGTGGCTTCTCAGTGTAAGTGAGTTACGACTGCTTATCAGAATTTATGCTATTATCAGAGTATTTCTCCAGTAATCATAGAGTGTGAAAAGTCACCAAGAAAATATTTTGCTTTTCTAATGCATATTTACTTAATACCAGCTATGCACTTGGGTCGTCCCATTCACATTTTTACTCTAGTTCTCAAAGGAGTACCTGATATTATTCTTTGATTCTTTTTCTTCTTCTTTTGATAAGTGAGGTTTATCAGCACTTAGTACATTCAGCAGTTTTACTAGAATCAGAACTTAAACAGATGAGTAGCATTATTCTAATTTGGGACTTAGTAATAAGATGAATAAAGTAAACTAAACTAAGCTCAAGTATCAGAATTTGCTTGTGTCATAAGATTTCCACAGAAATAATTACTTCTTTCATGGGATCATTTGTTTATTGAAGACTAGTAGGTCAGTATCTAGCACAATTATCCTCATAGGATTGAATGATTACTTAAACAGATATATCACTTATTAGAGTTAAGAGATATATATCAGACAACAGTCAGTACTTAAAAACATTTATCAATTAAGCACAGAATACACAAAGAGATTAATTCTGTAAATACTGATCATAAAGTCTGATAACATAGAACAAGTTTAAGCAGATTTAGAGAAAGAACCTGAAATCATTCCAAGTTCATTTACCAATCTTGTAAAGGTAGCTTCACACAGTGGTTTTGTGAAGATATCTGCTACTTGTTGATCTGTGGGAACAAAATGCAATTCCACTGTACCTTCATCCACATGTTCCCTGATGAAATGGTACCTGATGCTGATGTGCTTTGTCATAGAGTGTTGAACTGGATTACCTGTCATAGCAATAGCACTTTGATTATCACAGTAAATAGGGATTTTAAAATATGTTAACCCATAATCCAGTAACTGATTCTTCATCCAAAGAATCTGTGCACAGCAGCTTCCTGCAGCAATATACTCTGCTTCTGCAGTTGATGTGGAAATTAACTTTTGTTTCTTGCTATACCAAGAAACCAATCTGCCTCCAAGAAATTGGCAGCTTCCACTTGTGCTTTTCCTGTCAATTTTGCAACCTGCAAAATCTGCATCTGAGTAACCTATTAATTTAAAATCTGATTCTCTAGGATACCATAATCCTAGATCAGCTGTTCCTTTAAGATACTTAAAGATTCTTTTTACAGCTGTTAAGTGAGGTTCTCTTGGATCTGCTTGAAATCTTGCACAAAGACAGGTAGCAAACATGATATCTGGTCTACTAGCAGTTAGATAGAGAAGTGAGCCAATCATACCTCTGTAATCAGTAATATCTACTGAATTACCAGTATCCTTATCCAGTTTTGTTGTAGTGGCCATGGGAGTGGATGCACTTGAACAATCTTGCATTCCAAATTTCTTCAGCAAGTTTCTGGTGTACTTAGATTGACAAATAAAAGTGCCTTCTTCACTCTGCTTGACTTGAAAGCCCAGAAAATAACTAAGTTCTCCCATCATACTCATCTGATATCTTGACTGCATTAGTTTGGCAAACTTTTTGCAAAGTTTGTCATTTGGAGACCCAAAGATGATATCATCAACATAAATCTGGACCAAAAGTAAGTCCTTGCCATGGTTGAGATAGAATAGTGTTTTGTCAATAGTTCCTCTGTTGAATCCACTTTCCAGAAGAAACTGAGCTAAAGTCTCATACCATGCTCTAGGGGCTTGCTTAAGTCCATAAAGTGCTTTATCAAGCCTGTAGACATAATCTGAATGTTTGGAATCTACAAAGCCTGGAGGTTGTTCAACATATACTTCCTCCTCCAATTCTCCATTGAGAAAAGCACTTTTCACATCCATTTGAAAGACAGTAAACTTTTTGTGAGCAGCATAAGCCATGAATATCCTTATGGCTTCTAACCTAGCAACTGGCGCAAATGTTTCATTATAGTCAATTCCCTCCTGTTGAGAATATCCTTTTGCAACCAGCCTTGCCTTGTTCCTTACAATTATGCCATCACTGTCAGTTTTGTTTCTGAATACCCATTTTGTACCAACAACAGATCTATTCTTAGGTCTTGGCACTAAGGTCCAGACTTTGTTTCTTTCAAATTCATTCAACTCTTCCTGCATTGCTTGCACCCAATCAGCATCTTGAAGAGCTTCTTCCACTTTCTTTGGCTCAGACTGAGAGAGAAAAGAATTGTAAAGACATTCATTCGAAGTACCTGTTCTAGTTCTGACACCTGCATCAGGATTTCCAATTATCAAATCAGGTGTATGTGATTTTGTCCACTTCCTTGAAGATGGAAGGTTTTCTCTAGAACTGGATGCTCCCCCATGATTCATGCTGTCTTCGTTTTCATTTTCTGATGCTCCCCCTGAAACTATGCTCTCTGAGTTGGATCCTTCAGCATTTAGATTTTCAGCACTGTCAGTACTTGGCTTATCAGAACTTGACGAATCAGAACTTGAAGAGCCAGATGTATGTTCTGATGCTTCTTGAGATGTGATAATATCTTGAGTATGCTCCCCCTGCATTGGTGCATCTTCCTTTGACGTAGTCACCACAGTTTCAATAACATCAGAGTTTAATCCATCAGAGTTTATAGTATCAGGACTTAGACTGTTAGGACTTAAGGTATCAGAATATGAATCTTCATTTTCAAATCTCAGCTAATCATGATCAATGCAATCTTCAAGTCCAGTGATCTTCTTGTCATCAAAAGAGACATTGATAGATTCCATGACCACTTTTGTTCTCAAATTATAGACTCTGAAGGCTTTTGTGGAAAGTGGATATCCAACAAAGATTCCCTTATCAGCTTTTAGATCAAACTTGGATAGCTGTTCAGGATGAGTCTTGAGAACAAAACACTTACATCCAAATACATGAAAGTATTTCAGATTTGGCTTCTTGTTCTTCACCATCTCATATGGTGTTTTTACATGCTTGTTAATGAGTGTTGCATTTTGAGTAAAACAAGCAGTCTGCACAGCTTCAGCCCAGAAATAGGTTGGAAGCTTTGCTTCTTCAAGCATTGTTCGTGCAGCTTCAATGAGAGTTCTATTCTTCCTTTCAACAACTCCATTTTGCTGTGGAGTTCCAGGAGCGGAAAATTCCTGCTTTATTCCATGATTTTTGCAGAACTCTTCCATTATCAGATTCTTGAATTCAGTGCCATTATCACTCCTCAAAATTTTCACAGAATCTTTGATCAATTTATCCAGATGTTTGACATGATCAATCAGGATAGATGCAGTTTCACTTTTTGTGTGCAAGAAATACACCCATATGTATCTGGTGAACTCATCTACTATGACCAACGCATATTTCTTCTTTGTAATAGACATCACATTCACTGGACCAAATAGATCAACATGAAGTAGATAATAAGGCTCAAGAATTGATGATTCAGTCTTGCTCTTGAATGAAGATTTTCTTTGTTTGGCCTTCTGACATGAGTCACAAAGACCATCAGGAGCAAACACTGATTTTGGCAGTCCTCTCACAAGATCTTTCTTGATCAGTTCATTTATCTTGTTGAAGTTTAAATGAGAGAGTTTCTTGTGCCAATTCCAGCTTTCTTCAATTGAGGCTCTACTCACTAAACAGATTGCAGAACCATCAGAACTTGTTGAAAGCTTAGCTTCATAAATGTTACCATGCCTGAATCCCTTCAGAACAACTTTTCCTTTAGATTTACTAACTATTTCACAATGTTCTGCAAAGAAATCAACATGATAACCTCTGTCACAGATTTGACTTATACTCAGTAAGTTGTGTTTAAGTCCTGAGACCAGAGCTACATCTTTAATGATGACATTCCCAAGATTGATATTGCCATATCCCAAAGTTTTTCCAATATTGCCATCTCCATAAGAAACACTTGGGCCAGCTTTCTCCACAAAGTCTGATAGCAGGGCCTTATTTCCAGTCATATGTCCTGAACATCCACTGTCCAGAACTAAAATATTTTTCCTGTTGCCCTGCAATAAAAAAGACCACTAATTATTAGTTTTAAGGACCCAGACTTGCTTGGATACTTTGGCCTTTTTAGGTTTGTTAACATTTGCAGCGGATTTAGCATCAGATTTTATGTTAACAGTTTTCTTATCAGAACTTATACTACCAGACTTTGAATCAGAACTTACACTAGAAGGAACAACAGAAACTTTCTTTAAAGAAGGTTTTATTTGATAATAATCATAGTACAAACTATGATATTCCTTACAAGTATAAATGGGATGCCATAAACTACCACAATGAAAACAAGGATTTTGTGGTTTGTATCTAACAGACTGACTCTTAACTCCTGATTTTGAAGATAAGGAGTTAATATTCTTATTCTTCCTGCAAAAAGAAGCCAGATGGTTAGAACTTCCACAGTTATGACATGCTTTCCTAGGAGCATCAGGAACAGATTTATAGTTATTGCTTTTATTCACACCTTCCTTTCCATTCCTGTTTTTCCTAGGTGATTTTACCTTGTTTGCATTCTTAACATCTTTCAGCTTATGCTTAAGCTGCTTCTTTGTCATTAAGCCTATGTTAACTTCAGCTGTTTTTTCCTGTTTTAGTTTGTCAGAAGCTAATTCCTTTTTAACTTCTGATTTCTCATTTTCAGATTTTTCAGTTACAAACTTAACAGGTTTTAACTTCGGCTTTTGCTTATCAACAGGCTTAATTTCTACAGTTCCTTTTTCATTTTTATTTTCTCCATAACCTAAGCCCTCTTTCCAGTTTCCACTGCTTAGCAAATTTTGAGTTGTTTTGCCAGAGTTAGTCCAAGTCCTAATAATCTCTCTCTCCTTTTCTAACTCAGTTTTTAGAGATTCATTCATTTTTAGCACTTCATCCCTAACATAAAAAGCATCATCTCTATCCTTCTGAGTTTGATGGAACATGACTAACTCTTTTTCTAAGAAATCATTTCTTTTCCTAAAAGCAAGATTTTCAGAAGTTAATCTTTCACATGTTAAAGTTTGATCTCTATAACTAACAAACATGGTTTTAAGATATCTTCTCAACTCATTAATATCATCAGTATGAAAAGCATAAGTAGTCTGAGGTACCTTTGTTTCAGCAGCTTCAGAACTGCTCTCAGAACTTGATTTATTAGCATTTGCCATCAATGCATAGTTCTCCTCACTTTCAGAGTCTGAGGTGTCTGTCCAGCTTTTCTGCTTTGTGACAAGAGCTTTGCCTTTGTCACTCTTGGTCTTCTTGCAATCAGGAGATATGTGGCCTTTCTCACCACAATTATAACATTTAACATTGGCGTAATCTCCTCTGTCAGACTTTCCTCCTCTTCCTTCAGATCTTCTGAAATTCTTTTTATCAGAACTTATGCCTTTCCTGGAAAACTTCTTTCCCTTCCTGAACTTCCTGTATGCAATCTTTGTGATTCCTTTCACCATAAGAGCACACAGCTTCATCATCTCCTCATCAGCATCAGTTTCAGGCAAGCTTTCAGAATCTGAGTCATCATCACTCTCAGAACTTGATGACTCAGTATCAGACTTTATGAAAAGAGCTTTACCCTTGTCTTTCTTTGAGGAAGGTGCTTTGGGGGATTCCTCTTCAGCCTTGAGAGCAACTGTCCTTAACTTTCCTCCTTTCCTCTTGCTTCTTTGTTCCATCTCAAGTTCATGAGTCTTGAGTATTCCATAGATTTCATCAAGAGTTGTTTCATCAAGATTGTAGTTATCTCTTATTGTTGTTGCCTTCAAATCCCAGCATTCAGGAAGAGCTAACAGGAATTTTAGGTTGGTATCTTCAAGATCATACTCTTTATCAACCAATGACAAATCATTCAAAAGTTTGACAAATCTATCATATAAATCATTCAATGACTCATTAGATTTTGAGTCAAAATGTTCATACTCTTGAGTGAGTATTGTCTTCCTGTTCTTCTTAACTGTTTCAGTTCCTTGACACCTTGTCTCCAGTGCATCCCATATCTCCTTGGCAGTCTTGCAGTTGATTACCCTGTTTGACATTACATTATCAATGGCACTATGCAGTAAGTGTCGTACCTTGGCATCCTTAGCAATAGATGCTATATCTTCAGCAGTGTAATCACTCTTTTCCTTTGGTACAGTCTTTGCTGCTTCACCTGCAACTACAACAGCGAGCTTGGTAGGTTTGTGAGGCCCTTCCTTGATTCTATCAAGATATTCTGGATCTGTTGCTTCTAGAAACATGGTCATCCTTACCTTCCATATGGGATATTCAGATGGTCTCAATATGGGAACTCTGATAGTCTCATATCGACTCTGAATTGATGTCTTTGATGATTCCTCAGTTTTGGTAGGCTTAGTTGGAGTTTCTGTGTCAGACATGATTGTGTTTGGATCTTTAACTATATGTATGTTAACAGAAGGCTCTGATACCACTTGTTAGGTCACACTTTCACTGTAGAGGGGGTGAATACAGTGTTTATTACAATCAAATCAAACTTCAAGAACTTATGTAACATAAAACAAACTTTATTGAAACAATAAACTCTGTTACAATCTGGAACTGTTATCTCTCAGTGATGAACAAAATATCACGAGAGCTGCTAGGGTTACAGTAAATAATATTCTCGATAATGATAACACTTATAGTGTAAACCCTATGTCTGTGTTTATATATTACACAGTTACAAGATAATCGCTAATTGATATGGAATATAATTCTGCTTCCTAATATATATCAATCAGATATCTTTTCTTCCAAGTATTCCATTCTTTACGGAATTCCTTCTTCATGCATATCTCTTCTTATGTTTATCTTGATCTTCTTAACTTTAATCAGCTACTGTCCTTATCTGATCGTCCTTCAGCACTTAAGTTCTGATATCTATCTCCTGATGCTTATCTCCTGATAACATAAGTACTGATATCCCTTAAGTCCTGACGTCCAGTATAAGTACTGATCAGTTAAGTACTGATTTGTCCTGTTCAAATAAGATCTGAAATCTAAACATAAAACATATTAGCCATGACATTATCAAATATATCTAACAGAAATATCTAGGCATAGTATACTTATCATTAGGCACATAAAAATTTCTATATGCATAATGCCTTGTTTGGGGTTGATAATACCTAGAGCTATCATGAAATCTAGGAGGATCATGATAAACAATATGTCTACTTTTAGCATGATAATTTGCATACACATTCCTATTGAGAGGTTGTTGTCTTCTAAATGCATTACCATTGACATGATATTTTATGTTTCTATCTTGAAACATGGGAGGTTGATGAGACCTTTGTTACCTTTGATCTTTATATTTCCTATTCTTGTAAGGCATTTGTTTATCATCTTTCTTGTATGATATCTTGCGAATCTATACATGCTTCCCCTTAATTTCACCATTCCTGAATTTGTAATATTGAACGGTATGTCCAATCTTGTTGCAATATGAACATTTATATGATGGTGATTCGGGTGAAGTCTTTATTGGTGATAAAAATCTCCGAGTACTTTCTTTAGGAGGAGAATTCTTCTTATATCCCAAACCTTCACGATTGTATGAGGTTTTTGTATGCACCATTTGATCCAACATCTTATTGCCTTTTGTAAATCTTTGAATTACTTCTTCAAGATTTTTATTTTCTTTCTTTAAGGCATCAATCTTGTTATTAAGGATTCTTTCTTGATCAATAACTTGAGCTATGAGTTTATGATTTTCTTCTTTTAGCCTTAGAGCTTCACTTTTAAGCTCACTGGTTTTTAATAGCTCATTTTCTTTATCAAGATTGTCTTTATAAGATGTTTCTTTATCTTGAACATTTGATTCATTTAGAATCTTTAAGTTCAATAGATTAACGTGAAGTTTATAAATATTATCATTCAATTTTATCTTTTCATGTTCCATCTCTTCGTCTTTGAGAATTAGTGATATATTTTCTGTCTCAAGATTGAGTATATTTTCTTGAAGTTTATTTACCTCAATCTTGATGAGATGGTTTTGATCTTTTAGAGATGTAATCTCATTCTCATCTTGGACTTTTGAGTCCATAATCCGAGTAAATTCTTTATTTTGAGTATGATGAATTTCCTCAATTTTTATCTTCTCGGACCATAGCAAGTGAAACCTTTGTTCAACATCTTTATACTTATTTTTATAACTTACTACAAGTTCAATTAAATCATGCTTATTCATATCTAAGAGGGATAAGTTAGATTCATCTAATAAAGATTTAATTGACACATAGTTAGATGTTACCTCTTGATTTGACGAGAAGATTTTTGTTGAGGTGGTTTCATCTTCGAGAGCCATTAATCATAGATTGACCACTTCTTCACTAGCTTTAGGAGCCTCTTCATCTTCACTTAGATCCCAACCATTTTCGGCCATGAGACTTCGTTCCTTTGAGAGTTTAGGACATTCTCTTTTATAATGACCGGGTTGTTTACACTCAAAACACACATCTTGTGTTTCCTCCGGAGATGGATCTTTAGGTTTTGGAGGAGTGTAAACAGGATGGTTTGTAGAGCCATTGGCATTACTATAGGTATTTATATTTTGATTACCTTTGCCTTTATTGTAGCTTATTGATGGATAATTACTCTTATAGTTGGAAGAATAATTTTGAAAGTAATTTGGCCTTCCGTTAGAGTTAAAATCTCTTTGTTGATTATTTGATTTTAGTAAGCCTTTTCCGTATCTTTGAGCTTTGCTTTGAAGCACACGATGAAGTTGTCTCGTGAGTAGAGCAATTTCACTCTCATCGAGATTTTGGAGTTCCTCATTTAACTCCTCGTCGTTTTCATCTTCATTAATTAATATGGCCTTTAGAGCCATATTTTTCTTTTTATCCTCCACTTTTGGAGCAACATTTTTCGGAATATTATCTTCTTCGTAAGCACGAAGATTTCCGAATAGGTTATCGATCTTATACTCAATTAAAATGGGCATCTCTTTTATAGTAATAACTTTGACCTTCTAACTAGGAGGGAGATATTTGAGCACTCTTCTATTCTTTTCATTTTGAGTATAATTCTTTCCAAGTTGAGATAACTCATCGATTATACGAGTAAATCTTGTTTCCATATCGATGATATTTTCTCCTTCTTGGAGTTTAAAGTTCTCGTACTCTTGGATCAATGTTTCCATCCGAGAATATTTATATCAGTGGTTCCTTCATAGGTTACCCTAATTTATTCCACATTTCTTGTGCCAACTTGCAATTATTTACTCTTTTATATTCTTTTTCTATAGGTGCACTTGTGAGAACCATTTCCGCCTTGGCGGCTATATTTATTGTGGCTTCTTCCTCTAAGTTGTATTCACTAACCTTCTTTTCGACGATGATGTCATCGACAGTTTTGGTAGAAATGCGAACACCGTCTTCGATAACCATCCAAACTTTGACTCCTTGAGATCTAGCATAAATGAGAAACCTCGTTTTTCATGTTGCAAAGTTGGTGCTATCAAATAGATGAGGTCGTGTGCTTGACAGTCCTTCGCCACAACCAAAGGGATTAATATACGCCATTTAGGATCACTTTTTGTTGTGCCTGTAAATCTGCAAATCACTTAACACAGACGTCAAAAAGCACTGCTCTGATACCAATTGATAGGTCCCGTAAAAGGGCTATATTAAGCCAGAAGGGGGTTGAATAGCTTAATTACCAATTTAAAAATTATTATGGCATTTTAAAATAATTTATCCCTTTTTAAAACTTTACCAAGTGGTTAAGCAGTTTATATGTGCGAAAAATAAAGTGCAAGGAAAGAAAATACCACACGGCAATAGATAAACTCGCTCCTTTAGTAGGCGGAGAAGCCTTTACACCCTTACAAATATTT
The DNA here is from genome assembly GCF_009905375.1 of Apium graveolens. NCBI lineage: Eukaryota > Viridiplantae > Streptophyta > Magnoliopsida > Apiales > Apiaceae > Apium > Apium graveolens. The sequence continues at coordinate 69,685,526 of NC_133648.1, read as the reverse complement.
GTCTTGGTGCGTAACACAAGGGTCACCGCCTCAAAATAATTGTAATACCTACATAACTTATCTTAGACAATAACTCTCCGCTATTTCTTCAAAGTTGATGTAGAACCCTTTTGTGGACTTGACTTCCTTAGCTTTTGTCGGTCTTGGATCTTAGTGATCCGGTCTTGGGTATTTCCTCTTCTTCACGGTGCAAATACTACTAACTCCCCGCTAGTATTTATAGGACTTGGGTTTTAGAACGAGAATCACCACACGCCACTTCACCTCACTACAAAACTAATAAGACAATCCACAAAACAACAAGTATAGAGAAAATATGGGTTGAACTAGTATGTTACGGTACTAGCCCACAAGATAATATAATATTAAAATAAGAATATTAAATATCAACTATGTATACTTGACTTGAGATATATAATAATATGTCAAGTATACTTTCGATTACTCCGTCTTTATAGAATATATGTTTATCGGAATAATATAAGAAGTCATTTATATATATAAGCAATATAGCTTATGACTTCTTTAGTAGTCTTCTTCTTTTGATTATGTATTTATAAATCGAAGAATACTTTAGTTACAATCTCGGAATTGTAACATATCCTTTTTAAGCTCGTAGGCTTAAGGATTTTAGTATACTTATATTTTGACAATTATAGAGCCAAAGTATACTTTTAACTTCGTGCACAATTTATAGGTTCTATATAAGCCAAGATCGAGATAAAAGAAGTGCAAGTAATTAGTTTTGGATTTGTGCTTTTGAAGTTTAGGTGGATGATTACGAAGTTTACTATTTATTGATTTATAATCTCACAGAATACTAAAGATGTTAGTGAGGATTATATGATACTTTTCGTAATGATACTATATACACGAACTATGCGTTGGCCAAGATGCAAATAAATGAAGTACAAGTAATTGGCCAACTCGTGTGATTAAATCCACCTTTGAAGCTTAGATGGATGATTACGAAGTTTACTATTTATCAATTTATAATCCCACGGAACACTAAAGATGTTAGTGGAGATTATACGATACTTTTCATAATGATACTATATACACGAACTATGCGTTGGCCAAGATCCAAATGAATGAAGTGCAAGTAATTGGCCAACTCGTGTGATTAAATCCGTCTTTGATATTTGACAAAATTACGAAGCTTACTATTGGTCGAATTATAATCCCACGGAATACTAAAGATGTTAGTGGGGATTATACGATACCTTTCATAATTATTTTTATATTTACAAAATATGTTGGCCAAGATCGAGATAAATAAAGTACAAGTAATTGACCAACTCGCGAGGTTTGTCAAATATGAAATATCACTCGTGAGGAGTTATAGAGATTTATGAAATCTCACTCGTGAGGAGTTATAGAGATTTAAGTACTTTTATTTTATAGATCTTCTTCTTTTAAAGCTCCTTTTTGAAGATCAAGTACTTTATTCGAATTTCGAGTTCGAATCTTTGTTCTCTTTTCTTAGAGAACCTTCTTTATATGCGATCTAGTATTAGAGCTTGAGATGAAGTAGAGAAATTAAGTACAAAGCTCAAATAAAAGAAACTCAAAGAAGAAGCTAAAAATTACCACTTTTGGAAAACGGTCGGAAAAGTTCAACGGAAAAATTCGCCAGAGGTTCGGCCGGATTTTGGCTCTATGGTCGAACTTGGGCAGCCCTTCGGGAGGCCGGAGAGTGGTAGTGGATGAGCTTACTTGGTGGGAACAAGCTTGGTTAGGTGAAGATAAGCTTGTATATCAAAAACCTTGTATATATGTATATATATTTAAGAGAGAGAAGGTTTTTGAGAAGAAGTGTGTGTATAGAATTTGAAAGAGATGAAGAGAGGCATTTCTTGAAAAAATCCCAGAAACTTTGTGGCTCTTTAGCTTGGTTGAAATGGGTTGGGGTGGGGGTTTATTTATAGGAAAAGTTAGGTGGATTGAATGGTGGAGATTTGAGAAAAATGGATGGTGGATGTTATATGTCACATGGATTGATGACTTGGCAAGTAGGTTATGTTTCTTTGATATAGCCATATAAGAGCATCTCCAATAGGGGTTTCCAAGGAGGTTGCCAAGCTTATGTGGCATGGCACCCTTGGTTGCCTACCTATTGGAGTTGGGAGGTTGCCAAAAGGTTGCCTACCAAGATTGCCAAAACTTGGCAACCCCTTGGCAACTTCCTAAATTAGCAAAAAGTCATAAAAAACATTTAAAGTGTATATTAATCAACCCACTTTTATATTGAACTAAATATAAAATTAATATAGAGGGACCACATGGGCAACCTTTAAAGTTGCTTTACTATTGGAGCAAAATTTTAATAAATGTTGCCAAGAGTGACATGGATGACATGGATGTGAGAGAAAATTAAAAAATAATATATTTAATGATTTGTCATGGTTTGACAACTTTGTTAGCAACCTCTATTGGAGATTCCCTTAGAAAAACAACTTTATGGGATTCAAAACTTAGCTGATATATTTAATTAAATATATATTCATTTTCTTTTAATTATTGTTTAATCATTTTAGTGAAGGATTAAGCACCATTAAATATGACCACCCTAAAAAGTCTTAAATAAATATCATAAAAAATATGATAATTACCTAAATATTATAAAATGATGTCCTGCAAGTTTTGGTCAACCTTGGTCAATGGTAGCTAGGTCAAACGTGGTCAACTGTGGGACCAACTTCCTCAATTTTTGTGCACGAACAAAAATTATCGAAATATTACGAAATTTTTACCATGCATATAAAATACCATTTAAATGATCCATACCAAATTTCAAGTCATTCTAGTGAGTGGAAGTATTTTATTTAAAATATAAACGGTTCTGTCAGCCTTTTCTTCCGAGTAAAAATACCATCGGTCTTAAAATTAAATATATGGATCTTTTGTCCAAAGTTTTGACTTGAATAAATACTTAAAATATATTTCCTAATATATAAAATATATTTGGATGGTAGGAAATATTTTAGAGTATTTTTGAATAATTTTCACCGAGAAATGCTGATTTTACGAAACGAGAGAAAATTACTTTACGTATACATGGAATGGGTTATAAAAATGGATATTAATATTTCTATCATGAATATTAATAAAATTTGGATAAAAACTCTTTTTATGGATGTAAAAATATATTTTGGAGCGAAGAGTAATATATTTTTGATATAGCACGAGTCTTCTAAGGAATATATCTGATATATCCCTTTTTCGAGCTTGTTGCCTAATTGATGTTGCAACTGAGATCTAAGATATATCATGTCTTGATATTTCTTCTTTGATCATATTGCTTTAGAGATATATTACATAACGATATAATTTTGATGTTTTAGAATAATGGAATATCTCTTTTATATGAATATACTTGAACATAATTTTGCTAGTTTGACTATTTTGACTTGATTTGGATCAATTAAAATTATGTCCTAATGGAGAGGATCTAAATGTATTTAAATTTTATATTTAATCATACAAATACCAAAATAAATAATATATCGAAGATATCTTTTCACAAATTGAAGCTCTCGAGGAGCTCTACAAGATTATATCATCAAATCATACCTCGGGTTAGTGGATTTTAAAATTCGATTTTAGGGTTTATGTTCGAAATTGGGGATTTTTGATTCTGAAATCATTTGTTGATTTTGATGTTTGAATAAACTTTATTATTGAATATGCAATCATTTGGTATATATAATTGATGATTATAACCCTAGGGATAGTGAAATCGAATTCGAGTTATGTTTAATAATTTTGATTCGATTATTCTTGAATTTGAATGATATTTGGTTAAATTAAGGCCATAGATAGTTTTTACATGATTCAAGCTTTAATTTCATATATATATATACTTATCGTTGAGTTTGGTTTGATATTTGAGATTATCGACTTTTCCGATTTGCTTTGCCAGACTTCGATTGAAATTAGTCGGAGAACGATTTCTAGGGACGATTAGAAGTTTTTGATGCTTGATTTGTGTTGTCAGTATGATTTAGAACCAAAGCCCTATAAAAACAAGGCAAAACGGTAGTGATTCGACCTTGAATCGAAGTGACCGAAATTTGCTAGAGTTTCATCGGAGTTATTCGGTTTTCACCGGAGAAGACGAAGCTGTGATTGAGGATGGTCGTCGAAACCAGTCCTGTGTTGTTGTCTTGTTACTGAACGAAATCGATGAAAAAACGAGATTAAATAAATCGATTGTGGCCAGAATAAACTCGACGGAAACCAGCCAAAACAACCGGAATCTGGGTTTATGCAACCCGACCCGGTGGAGTTCTTCGAAACCCGGTCATTCGACTGGGGTTTGATCTGAAAATCCTAATTCTGAAAATTCTGAAAGTGTTTCCGGATTTCCTTTTTATTTTAAATCAAAATTTATTTTCTTAAATTCTAAAAATTGATTTAAAAATCCAAAAATAATTCAATTAATTATTTAAAATAAATAATTAAATTATATTAATTCAGAAAATTATTTTCTTTATTATTTTCAAGAAACTAATTTTGATTTAATTATTTATAATTTATTTTTAATAATTATTTATAGATTTAATTAATTGATTAATTCATTTTATTAATTAATTTTATCTATAAATAATTAAATAAAATATAATTATTTATAATTAAGCTAAATAATGATTTAAAAATCCTTTTGAGATTTTGAAATTTATATAAAAGGTATTTAAAAATTAAATTAATATTATTATTAATTGAATTATTCTTATTTTATTCATAATAAATAGACCGTTCGTCCGTTTAATACGAAACGAACGCCTCTAGACTCAGAACAATATTTCGCTTCCAATAAAAATACTTTCGAAACCAAATTATTTTGTATCGAAAGGTCGTTTGTTTTGCGAATCTTTCTGAGTCAACTATTGTCGATAAATACCCTTTTGACCCAATTTCAATTCTAAAAGTATCGAAACCTATCTTTTGGCTATTTAACTTATGTGTTACTTGAATTGTGTGACTACGTGCTATATGAATAATATGATTATGTGCCTTATGTGTACGTATTATGTGAATTATGAGTCAACGTGTCTTTTAAACGTTATTTGATTAAAATATGATCCTTATCTGTTATTATCGGGCGGGTAGACGATAAGGATAAGCATATGATAGACAATTATACACTGTCAGTTAATTGAAATAACACCTCTTATGATAAATACACATAGTTCGAGGTATTCAAAGCCATGCAGTGATAGTAAAAGTAAAGCCTGATTAAGCGTGGGAATGAGACACGTGAATATCGAGTAGAGCTGAACATAGAATGGTGATTGAAAGTTAAAAAGCGGATCAATCGAGGCAAGTATTCCTGAACTTTCTCGTTATATACTACAACTATTTCTTACCTATTCTAAGTTCAAAATAGTTAAATGTTTTATAATTCGCTGCAATTACTCTTAATTATGCAAGTTCCTTTCATTATTATTGTTCCTTTATTATCGATTGATCTCTTGAGCAAATACCTATTATTCCGGGTTATTTGTGAACCCTGAATCGGGATGTTTCGAAATCAAAATGATTTAACATCAAAATACTCTATGGGATGGATGTTTACTATGAGGGTCAGTGATGAACTACATCCTATGGGCCAGGGATGGACCGGACCCTTGGGCCATAGTGCCTGGGTACCCGAATAAATCTATACGAGTAGGTATAGATCTACACTATATCCTAACTGATCAGCAGGGTATGGGTGTGAACGTTGATCTAGTGCCCAGTCTAATTCATTATTGATCGCCATTAACGACATTCCTTCTTAAAAAGTTCTGTGACTACAAAACCGGACAAAACCCTGATTCAAGAGGTGAATCTGGGAATTGCTCGTCACTTTTAATTTATGATTAAGGGCTAGTAACAACCAATATTTTATTCGCTCAACTACATCAAATAAATAAAAATGTTTATAAATTATTTCAAGATTATGTCTAGAGATTTCCTTTGATATTGATACTTGAAAATCAGTTATGATACTTGCTGGGCATTTTGTGAATTCTTATTTCTTTCAGTTTCAAATGAGGAGTAAAGTGAGTAGCTCTTAGTAGACAACAAAGTTAGAGAAATCCCAGTCATGAGAAGTCGGAGATGTCAGAGTAAATAAGACAAGAAAGTTAGTAAAAAGGTAATGAGATTGTAATTAGTTGATATAAATTTTAGAAAGTTAGATTATTGTTTCGTACCATAACCTGTAAACGATCCGAAATTGAGGGGTCATCTGTATATTATTTCAATATACAGGTTTATATTATGTAAAGATTATTTAGTGACACCCAATTCTGACCCCGGATTTGGGGCTTTTACAAGTTGGTATCAGAACTACAGGTTATTGTTAGGAACATGTTGCGTACTTGATGACAATCTAAACAAAATACCTTAGTAGATTTAATTTAGTGAATTTGTAGCACCCAACAGTTAATCAATTATAGTCCCGACGGATGATTCAATATAGTCCCGACGAATGACTAATTGATATCCACCGGGTGAGTAGCTTATGTAACAATAAGTAATGTAGCACATTTCTGCAAACAACTTTGTGTAGATTCTGTAGTAGCATATGAGTCATGTTGACTACTAGTAGATATGCAGAATAGGCTGATTAATTGTAAATATAAGATGTCTTGTAATTCTGCATAAATGATATGGAGTCAAGTGTCAAATAGCTACCCGACAGATGATCAATAAAGCTACCCAACGGATAACAAGCATGTACCCGACGAATGATTAATTCAAATATTTGTTGACAGTGACAACAAAGTCACATGCGTTGGGTGTTTGCAAAAGGAATGTGGCAGCCTGTTTAGCAGAAAAATGAGAACAAAGAAGCATTACCATTTCCATGCAAATTATGAAGATATTCAAAGATGCTGGAATAGAGTAGTGAAGTAACATGGAGTTAGACTTGATAGGTTTTGTTCTATTATCCTGTCTTATTACCATGTAAACTTGGTGATATATAAACCAAGTGTAGCTAGTAGAACAAATAACTAAGCAAACACATTTTAGAAGAGAAATAGAAAAAGCTGTAACTGTTAAGAATTTCTCTGTAATTTATTTGTTCACTTGTAAAAGAAGTTGTGAGCTATTCACGCTTCACAGAGTTCTCTCGATATATATATAAATCTCTGGTGGATACATTCAAATCCACCAGAAAGTTTTAAAGACTTGTGTTTTTATTACTTGTGTTTTGATTTATATAATTCTTTCATTCCGCACTCTGCAAATCAAACACTTATATATTATTGAGTTAGAACAATTTTAAAAATCTCAAAAAGAAGCCAAAATTACATTCAACCCCCTTCTGTAATTCTTGTTGTATTGTTAGGAAATAATAATTGGTATCAGAGCAAGCTCTTGAAGTACAAATAGTTTAAAGATCACAACAAACAGCAAGATGAACAAGAAGGATGTTGGAGTTAAGATTCCATTTCTGGACAAAGACAACTATCACCACTGGAAGGTGAAGATGCACCTACATCTTCTTTCTCAAGATGAGGACTATGTGGATTGCATAGAGAGAGGTCCTCATGTACCAATGAGAGCTACAACAGGGAATGAACCATCTGTTCCCAAGCCTAGGCATGAATGGTCAGATCCTGATATTGAGCAAGTCAGGAAAGACAAGAAGGCCATGAATATTTTGTTCAATGGAGTTGATGGTGATATGTTTGATAACATCATTAACTGCAAAACAACCAAGAAGGTTTGGGACATAATTCAGATTATCTGTGATGGTACTGAGCAATTAAGGGAGAATAAGATGCAGCTGCTAATTCAGCAATATGAGCACTTTTATTGTGAAGATAGTGAGTCTCTCACTGACATTTTTAGTAGAATTTAAAAACTACTAAATGCTCTGAACTTGCATGGAAGAGTCTATCAGATAAAAGACTCCAATATCAAGTTCCTTAGATCTCTTCCAAAGGAAAGGAAGCCAATGACAGTCTCATTGAGAAATTCTCAAGACTACAAGGAGTTTACCTTGGAGAGACTGTATGGCATCCTGAAAACTTATGAGTTTGAAATGGAGCAAGATGAGAGGATGGAGAAAGGAAGGAAGAAAGGAGGGTCCATAGCACTGGTTGCTGAGTTAGAGAAAGAGAAAGAGATGAAGGTAGAAGTTGTTGAGTCTACTTCAAAGGCCTGTGAGAATAAGGGAAAAGGGCTGGTAGCTGAAAATAAAGACAATTTGAGCCAATATGACATGGATGATATTGATGAACATTTAGCTTTTCTTTCCATAAGATTTTCCAAGCTCAAGTTCAAAAAAAACTTTGGAGCAGCCAAGCCAAATAGAAACATGGTGGATAAATCTAAATTCAAATGTTTCAAATGTGGCTTGGTAGGGCACTTTGCCAGTGAGTGTAGAAAGTCAGATTCTAGCAAAAAGAAGTTTGAGCCTGTTGATTATAAACAGAAGTATTTTGAGTTGCTCAAGCAAAAGGAAAGGGCTTTCATTACACAGGAAAATGACTGGGCAGCTGATGGCTTGGATGAAGATGAGGATGTCAGCTATGTCAATCTAGCCCTAATGGCCAAGTCTGATGAAACAGAAACTAGTTCTTCAAGTAATCAGGTAATCACCGCTAACCTAGTACATTTATCTAAAGCTGAGTGTAATGATACAATCAATGACATATCTACATAATTATATCACTTGCGTGTTACACTTAAGTCACTCACTAAAGAAAATGCTAAAATTAAAGAAAACAATTTGTTTTTAAGTGAGAGGAATAATGTGCTAGAATCTCAGTTTATTGAATTTGAAAAATTGAGAATTGAGTGTAAGGTTGCTAAGGATGAATTAACTGAGTCCTTGATAAAAGAAGAGATTTTGAAGAAGCAGCTTGAACGACAACAAGAGGTGATTAAGGCATGGAAACCATCCAGAGATGTTCATACTTAAATCACTAAAGTTCAAGGTATTGAGTCCTTTTGTGATGCAGCCTGGAAAAAGAGTAAGGAGAAGCTGGAATCAAAATTGGTTGAAGGATTGCTAACAGATGTGGACTCGATGAATAATGAGAGTCATCCGTCAGATAATCAAAAGGATTATCCGTCGAGTGAAACAAATCCTCATCTGTCGGCTGTAAGCAAACCTGTGAGCAAAGCCACAGGTTGTCTTCCTAATAATTATACGCTATATCCCAGATATTACATGCTCCCCCCCTTAAAAGGATTATGTCCTCAGAATCACACCAAGGATCAGATAATGATGCATTTAAGTATTCACCTCCATTTTCTCATGTTGATCCTTCAATCTTACAACTTTTTCATAAACTTTTACTCGCAACATCAATCATTACTCAACAGCCTTTTGCTGATATCATATTCTATTAGTTTCTCATATAACTCAACTCTAGCCTGCATTATATATATAATGGAGCTAGATTACTTTTCTTGAATATACTCGTATAAACACCCTATGATCCTTCTATACATGTGGGGGTGAAACCAACTCACTTATATTTATCCTGCTATTTTACTGTTCCAAAAGGACCAGCATAATGCATATTAATTCTCTCTTCTTTCTAATTCTAGTAATTCGTGCTCATGAACGTTTGCAATAGTTACTGGTTGTGGAACCTCATTCCCACATGTTTTTTTGTTCAATTAACCTAGTTTATAATCGATTCCAATCACATTGGAGGCTCTTTAATCGCTCCCTTAACCTTCTTGTCCATCTGCGCATGATATACTGAAACCATAGCGTGTTCGATTTCTAACTTTCACGAAATTACTTTAGAATTAAGAATTAATGAGAAAATCTTGACTTGATATGATTGACGCACAAACTTATCATCATATCTTAATTTCCTTGAATCACAATCGAGTCTATTTTTTGAGCGAAAATCTCTTACTATTTAGAAGAAAATATATTAATCTGGAGGCCTCACCCGCATATTCTAACCCATATTATCATTTATTTTGTGTTCTAGAGAGTTCTCATACGAAACTAACTGCAATGCTCTTCCGTGACGTCCAGTCACATATAATGTTTATTCTTTCTTTATGCCATATTTTCACAAAGTCTTCTTTGACATCTATGTCTTGTATGATATTCTTGGAGTAACTTGAATCCCTTGAGTTATCGATGTTTATCCAAATTCCTATATTTTAGTTCCGCCTTACTTAATGCCCGTTCATCTAGGAGTGGTATATACTATTCTGGTTCGACATAATTCATCGTATTTTGAAAACTTCTGTCAAATCTCAAATCAAATCATTTTGATCATTTACAATTAATTTATGGATCTGATGACGTACCACCATTTCTTCAGGCAGCAACTAACCCACTTATTGGACAAACTGTTTATTAATAAAAGAGAATGATTAGGTTTGGATAACCTATCAATAATGATGTAATTAACGCGTTCCTCACCTTTGGTTCTCAGGTGACTTCACTACGACATCTCTTGGCGAAATGTATCCATCTAGTCTTTGATGTCCCGCCTTAATTCTTGGGTAGTTATATAACATTTATTTACATGTTCCCCCATTTTCTCTTCATGTCTGGTCATTAGATATTTTCTTTTAGCCCTCGGTACCTAATCGTACTCCAGGGATGCATTCCCTATCTTAATTTACAAATGTTTCTCAAATTTTTCACTTTACTTCTGTCCCTCATATTACCCATATCGTAACTATATCGTGGCATTTTATAAAGTTTCTTTATCATCATTTTGATTCAACTTTCTTTCCTATTTCCGTTCTTCATTCTCATAACTCATTCAAAACCGAACTCTTGATATTAATACTCATTTTGATGTCATATCAAATTAGATATCAATACGAATTTTGAAGCTCAAACATCCTGTACTGAGGTAAACATCAATCATCTATATTAATACCACTTTTGACATTTAACAACAACCTAAGTATCAACATCAATCAGAAACTAAATTAAAACTGTATCTCACATTTTATCCAAAACAGAAATACTTGATAAATCATTTATTGTATGATTATTAAAACAATTTAGAAACAAGACATCCTTTAATAAAAATTTATTGTAGATGATAAAGTCTCTTTGATTGTCTAATAAAATCCATATTGGTGTAGTTATTAATCTCTTCTTTATTCCACCTCCCTTCTTCCTTTCCTTCTTCCTTCTTTTTGTTCTATCTTGAATCTTTAGTTCTTAACAACATTCTTCTCACTTGTCTATACAAATAACTTTTTATTTCTCTTGTCTATTACAAAGGGCATATTCATCCAAGTAAAGCCTCACATACCTGCATCAACTTCTGAATTCTACTGGTGTCCTTACTTTTTCCAAATTCCTCATTGCTTTGATCCCGGATTTGAAAATCACATCAAAATTTGACTTAATTAATTGGAATCGATTTCCATCTAACTAACCATTAATTGGTAAAATTAACCAATTATATATATATATATGTACTTGGATTGGATGTAAGAACCTCTTTTAAGAACCGAGATCACAATTATTTGGAGTATCAACAGGAGTATCAATAACACAAGGAAGTATCCTTTCTATCTTTAAAAGTAGGGTATTTTTCATAAAATTGGGCAGCATTTAATTTATATTATTGACTACCATTCGGACTCAAACCGTCACCAACAATCAATCAAACAACCAACAATCAATCCACAAGTGTACCAATCAACTGCCACCTTTTAAACTCACCATTTCACCACCACATATAATACTAACCAATACAACCCATGTTTCAATTCAAGTTCTCTATTTGACAATTCATCTATCCTTGACAATAGGCACTTGTTCTTACCAATTAACTTGTTCAACTTCTGATAACCAACACATGATCTCAACCAACACTATCATATTCTTGTGAAAGAATTCCACTGGTTTTAAAGCATTACTTCTTAAAAATTTCCGCAGTTGAATCACCATATCTTCATCTCCACTTATGTATTTCTATACTGAACCTCCTTCACTGGCTCAGTTATGAACATGAAATTTACCATAACTCACTTACTTGGGTGGGAAAGCCCAACTATTCCTTGAAAAACACACTCGAAATTTATTCGCAACTAGAATTTCTTTGATCTTGAACCTTCATGATAAATATCTCCCACATGATTGAGGTATGCTTCATCTTCACAATATATTAATCGATTATCTGGTTATTATTAAGAATTTCTTCATTCACTTATGTTGTCCAATCAATTCTTTTTCCTTATCCGATATACGCAGCTTTACTTTCTTATTTCTCTAGTTAACTTACCTTATACGGTTCGCTAACTACTCCAATTCACGCCAAAATCTCAGACTTGAAACATAGCGTGTATACAGATTTCCGCTTCTGATTTGATGTTATCGTGACAACCACATTATTGGCATAATTATTCTTTTTTGCACGTATATGTCCACCATTTATTGGCTTGCAATTATCCATACTTAACATGTAACTCCATCTGCTACACGGGTTCATTTCACTTCCTTTTTAAAATATTCAAAGAATAGACCTTACACAAGAAGGGAATTTGTGTATATGATTCTGATTGGAAATCTTTTGTGAAGTACAAAGAAACAATCGAAATGATCCATAAATCAATAAATCATAATTGAAGAAGAAATAATGAATAATGATTTAGATATGAATGAGGTAACCATATTTGTACTCAAGATGACCAGTCTTTCATACTATATGGCGTACAACACATGATTGGCTGGCGTCCCACCAGACTTCTTGTTAAGAAGTCACACCATAACACTACTTGTCTCAATCAGAAAACAAGACTTGAGGGGAAAAATGATTTTTTTGAAAGGAATACAACAATTTCCTTATCACCTCATAGAGCTGATCATGAAAGAAGTTCATACTTTATTCAAGATTCATAAGAATGTATAGTATTATAGAAAAGAATGATATCATTGGTCGCCATCCATATTTCATCTGTTTACAGCTGCAACGCTTGTTCGATCAATAGATCCCATTCCGAGTCATATATTAACTTTAAAAAGTTCTCTGAAATACCTTCTTAAATCGATAATTAGAATATATTCCCATTTATTAGGTCTTGTATCTTTAGCGTCGCACTTCCATGTTCAATATTTTTATAATTTGACCCTATTTGCACTCTTACGAGATTTACAACCATAACTTCAACATATCAACACATCAACTTCTTTTCTAATAACATTCTACCTTTAGAAAAGTCTAGAGATTTTCTCAATCTTCTTTGCTCATACTCGGCTTCCTGTGATCGACGTATTCTTTGAACTCTAATCGTCTCAGAAATTGGATGAATAGTTTCTCCGTACATTACTTCTGTCGTTAAACTTATCAAACAATATTTGCATTCTTCTGCTAGGAACAATCAAATCTTCTCCATAATAGCGGGTCAACTTGACCTTCTAAATGAACCATACTAGCTTCTAGAACAAATATTCTTCTGAATAATCTGAATCTTATAACAAATAAGAAACTCAAGTAATAGTTTGATAACCAAGTTTTTCTTTAAAACTTGTTTCGTCCAAAGGACTTTTAGAAAATTTTTGTTAAGAAAATCTCTTTTGAAAACTGTTTAAAATTTTGAAAATCATATACGTGGTTGTCATTAATATATGAGTTGTCCTGTCAACCACTACAAGGTATCAAATTAGAGAAACAATCAGACAAGATCCCATTTATTTCCATATATCCTCTACCTCTTGTTGGGTCCATTTTGCCTTTATTGATCGACAAAAACTCCAGTTACCGTTGCATATTATTTTATTCGTAATTTTAGTTCTAGTCTTTTATACTGGTAATACTCCCATCATCATCTCTTACAATTACTAAATATAACAGGTGTATCCAATAATCATCAAATCTATTCTATAAAACAAGGTGGGCTAATATCACATCACATTACTACTATATGTATCACGTTTGGTCATAACCCATCATCTACTTTCAAGAAAACTCTCGATTTCCAATCTTCTCAAACTCCTTTAAAATCCATCTAACTCACTCCACAAGATAATCATATGTGGCATACTTACTAGTAACTCCATATAACCTGGTAGTAGCTATTCTCCGGAACACACGAATCCTCACTCTAGGTTCCTTCTCATCCTTCTTAATATCTCGTGTATTCACCATATGTTGTAGCTCTCGAATCCATCCTCATAAGTGATGTTACTTCATAAGATGGATTATACTGATGGTAGAGAACAAGGCGTAGGGTAGACAGAAAAGATGCGCTCACAGCTAAATATCGGGCAGAACCAAAATCATCATGTAGGGATTCACATATAGGTAGTCTCACATCAGGCAATGGGATAATAGCTTGAAAAGGTCCAATCGTCGCAACAGAAGGTGATATAGCTAACACCAGTGGAAGAGAAGGGCGTGAATCAGATGACGGTCCTTCGACTGAAGGCTCCGAATGATCAGACGATCCTGGGATAAAAGAATCTGCAATTTCCGTTATCTGACAATCGCGTCGCTAGATAAGAATCTCAAATTTCATCATGAATCATACGAAAATCTACTATACAGCCGCACTCAATCTCTCAACGTTCTATCTTTCTATTTCCTAATTCTAATCCTAACCCTCTATCAATTCCCGACAATCTAGGCTTGTTTCAGTGACTTATAACATGTGGCTCTGATACCAAACCTGTGACGCCCTCTAAACCCGGGTCAGTAGTTTGTGGTCCACAACACACACCCAATATATAAAATATTATATGCATTGACACTTCTTTACACAACCACGGATCGCAACAGGTTAAAATATGAAAACAAGCCACAACCTTAACTTTTATTACATCATACCAAATCCCAACTAGTTCAACTTACAACTGATAATATCATTCTTATAATCTTGCATAACTCATCTACAATATAAAGCTCCTGCTAGATCGATTCAACTTAACCTGGAATCCTAGCTCGCACACTGGACTGAGAATCCTCGTTATCAACAATTTCCTTTTCAACTATTGAAAACATAAAAAGATTTGCAAGAGTGAGCTAACTAGCTCAGCAAGTCATAATAGCAATAACTGAGGTTAAACAATCATCAATTGAAATGATTCAGAAGAATCAAGTCTCTGGATGAGCAAGGATTAAAATTGGATATTCACTTTTCATTTTAAAAACCAAGGTTAGGCTGCTGATCAGTCACGCACTAACCCCGAGCAAGGCATACAACTCTGGTCCCTATACTGGATCCAAGGCACGCATTGGCCTAATATGACCATGAATCTGGTCTGACCACGAATCTGGTCCATATTTATAAAACCATCCAATTAAAAAACAATTCAATATAATAACGAATGTAATTCAATAAAAATTGAATCATAATTAACATTGATAAAGCATTTATCTCAGAGCATAAAACATTTTACATGTATCACCAGGGTATATCAAGGTGTAAATATGAAGAACGGCTTCAAGCCTGATGAAGAATCAAGTATCTGATGAACAATGGTTCAATGATAATACAGGGTATAGATCTTTAATATGATATGGTATTCCAGGGTGTAGAAGTTTCTATATGCTCAAGAAATTCTGTTGAAATACTTGGTTTATGGTGTGTATGTATTTGTGGAGTAGTAATGTATTTGTATGATTTAATATCTGGGAAATTAACCATTGGTGGTTTACAATAAATAAAGCTTATGACTCAAGTTCAATGATATGATCAGGGTTCAAGGTTGAATAGTTTAAAGCGCTTGCAATATAAAATAAGATTTATTTTTAATACTAGCAACATGTTATGAAAAAATTCAGAAATATTTGCAATATATCTTAAAGAAAGGTTCAGAAGTACTTGCCTTATCACAGATGATTTCCAACTTTACTTGTACTCATCATTTAACAGTTTTACTTTTCAATCACTTTCCTTCTTTTTCTATGCCTTGCTTCTATTCATCAATCACTTGCCTTCTTTTTCTACGCTTCAGTTCCATTTACGGATCATTGACTTTCTTTTTCTATGCCTCGCTTACTCTGCTAGGCATCACAAGTATCTTTCAATATTCAATCTCTTATTATTCTAATCGTCACATAGACGTCATAAGCTTTTATCTACCCTTCGTTTTACCCAAATCCGATTCACGGATTGAAAGTTACAGCAAAAACCGTCAAACAATAACCACATAGGCATATAACACATCAATCAGATAGCACGTAGCACATATCACGCAAGATATTTGATCAAAATAATTTTTAAAGAAGATTCGGGGTCAAAATAATTTTCCAGGTATTTAATACGAATTTTTGAACATTTTCAGAAATTAAAATGGGCCTCCAAATCATTTTATAATTAAATAACAGGGTTTGAAAACCCGAATTTGACTTTAAAATAATTTTATAATAATTACTGAGCTTCAAAAATAATTTAAAATAATATTTTAAAGCTCGAAACTATTTTTCATAAATTTTAAATCAAAATTGACCATAAAAAAAAGAAAATTAATGTTACATACACCAAATAAGGCAAATGGGCAACATAAGAAGACTAAGGAATTCTTAATAATAACTCAGACAAGCGATTTATACGTGAAGCACCCTTCAGTCAAGGAGGATACTTGTCATGAAAGCTCAAGATCGAAGAAATTCTAAATATGAAGAAATTTTGAACGTGTTCAAGTTTTCTAACTCAAGTAAATGAGATATGGTAAATTTGACATTCATAGCTGAGCCAGTGACGAAGGTTCTGTACGGGAACATAAGTGGGAATAAAGAAGTGGTGACCCAACTGCGAAATTATTTTTAAGAAATAATGTTTTACAATCAATAGTATTTTTCATAAGAGTGTGATAGTTGAGACCATGTGTTGGTTGATAGAAGTTAAACAAGTTAACTAATGAGAATAAATACATGCTAAGAATAAATATGTGGCTCCATTAGTTAAAAAGTGTCGTATAATTTCATAAAAGTAGTTATATAAGTATCAACGGTAGAAAATATGACTAAAAGATATGCTATAAACAGGTTTATGAAAGGATATAAGTAATATGAATTGTTAATAAGAAAGCTTGCAGTGAACAACAAACTAGAAGAATCCTGGAATAGAGTTTTTGAGAAACAACAAGATAATTTTAAGTTCATTAATAATATTATGTGATTTTCTAAAAGAAGGGAAGGTATGGCTACAATAATTAATTTCGTCCCCTGGACTCAGCTATTAACACAATGTTTTCAGCAAAAAAGCGTACAACAAGGTACCTGAGCTGGGATGTCATGGGCAATGACATTTAAAACAACAATGAAAAGCAGGGGGCTCTATACTGAGCCCTGGTGGAGTCCTACTTCCACCGAAAAATACCGAGTATCTCCTAATAATGTCCAAATACAAGTCCCTACATTTGAATACATATCTCGTAGAGCTAATATACAAAACTGGCACCCCTTTAGCTTTCAAGCAACATCAAATAACTGCATGTGGAACATTTCATAAGCTTTTTCAAGATCATCAACACCATATGAAGACCGTTACAATGCTCCCGACAAATTTTCATGAGGTAAATAACTTAATAATAAGATAATTATAATATATAATAGATGATGTCAAATGTTACTGAAGCTGAAAATGTCATTAGCAATCAGTTAAGCTTGGGGCCAATCCTAAGTAAGTCGTATTGTTATCTAAATTTATATTCTGTACTTGTAACACTTAAAGTCTGTAAAAATGCAAAGGAGCAAACTGGAGTCTTTTTTCTAAAACAGTCTCAAGCCTAAGGATTCTATCTGGAAGAAGATCAAGAAGATCATGCCTCAGAAGAATTTTGAAGAAGCTTGGAGTTGAATAAATCTGTTTGGAGAAAATGTTCTAAGTCAAGATCTCTACAAGTCACAGATTTAATGTTATAGAGAAGTCATTCGAGAACTCCAGAATGACTTATCGAGAAGTCATTCAAACTCCAGAGAGTACCGACGGATAAGTAATATCTACTCGACGGATGAGCTATATATATCCACCCGATGGATGAATAACATGTACTCGACGGATGAGCAATATCTACTCGACGGATAAGCTATATATCTACTCGACGAATGAACAATATCTACTCAACGGATAAGCAATATTCACCGGGAGTAGAGAAGTCAGGAAAGTTACTCGAGAACTCAAAAAGATATCGACAAGTCATTCCTTCACTAGAAAACTCAGAGTTATCGACAAGTCTATATCCATTCGAGAACTCAGAGATATCTACAAGTAAAGTGAAGTTATGAAGACTAGAGATCTCGATGAGCTGAAGATCTCTATAAGCCAAACTCATTATGAAGTACCAGACATCTCGATAAGCCTTTATACTTGTCGAGATATCAAGTATTCAAATGAATCAAACTGGAAATCTCGAAGTACAGTCTCCAAGTACAGAATTGCAGATCAGTTTAATATCCAAGATAAACAATCAACAAACAATCCAACAGCTGGATTGACAAGTCTACAAAAATCAGCTTGAAGAGTGTGCAAGATCAATGACAAAGATTAACTGACAGAGGAAGATTAAAGTAAACACGGGATCCTAAAGATATGCTAAGCCAGAAATGGAAGATTTGCTTTTCTATAAATAGAAATGACAAGTGACAGTTTAGAAAAGCTAATAGCATGTTTATTATCTATTGTGTAAACCAGCAGTTAACTGAGCTATAAAGTTAACACTGGTTCTCTAGTTAGAAGTAACAAATGAGATAAAAATTCTTGTAACACTCTCGAGAAGAAGCTGAGCTCTTTAACTTAGAAGAGCTTAGAAATTTTGTAGCAAAGCATCTTAATTTTTAATATAAAAATTAAGTGAGTTTTAAACATCTGTGTTCTTTATTTTATGCAAGTTTAATTTCTGCATGAACAATTTTCTATACAAGATTTAATTTACTTTGTTCAACCATTATCTTTCAAGAAAAGCCTAAAATCAGAAAACACATTCACCCCCCTCCGTGTGTGATTCATTACCTAACAATAATTAACACAAATTTGAGCATCACTTTTATTCTTATAAATAGGGCCAACAACACTCAACCGTCACTAACTCGACACCTTGGTCGTCTGAAATATAATATTTAAGAGATCCGTCAACCAGCATGCACCATTTTCTACCAAATACTGTCATGCCTCAGTTGGAATCTCATCCAAACCAAATGACTTACCTCTACCCATCATAACCAAGGCTGTACGCACTTCTACAACAGTAATAACTTGACCGGTACCAACCTTCGCCTTTATAAATTCGATGTTCCCTTGGTCACAAAGTCCCTACTTCTAGCAACATCAAATAACTCATAAAACTACCTACCCCGCCGCACTTTAATATCTTCATCATGTAGTAAAACAAAACCATCCTCATCCATTATATAACAAACTGAACTAATATCCCGACGCCACCTATGACGAGTCTTTACAAGTTTAAAATTTTCATCCACGCTTTTCTTAGAGTTGAGATGCCGATACGTGACTTTATGCGCATCAACTTTAGCTTTCGCAATTACTTTTTTGGTCATTTTATTGGCAACTTGAAACAACGGTTTCTTTATATTTCGTACATGTATGTCCAAAAAAAATAAGAACTCCTCAAAACACCCATTCTTAAATTAAGCTTTCGCATGTACTTCATAATTCCGCCACCAAGATTCTTTATTAACATTACCTAATGCCACTCCTAAAGTCCTTCTTGCCACGTTCTTAATTAAATTTACCATGTTTGACCCTACTTGCTCGACATTTTCAACTGGCTCAAAATAACCTTCAAGCAATTCCTTAAATTTCACTGCTTCCCTCCTTGTAAATTCTGTCATAGAATACTTTGTTTAACCGTACATTTTCTTTCTTGTGATTGACCACTCATATACAAATTCATTATTGAGAGACAATGTTGAGAAAAATTTATAACTCTCGGAAAGACATGACAATTTTTACATAATCCGATATCCCTAATACGAATAAGAAGATAATCAATTTGTGTGGTATGACCACCACTTCTGTAAGTAAAGAGATATTCTTCACGCTATCAAAAATAAGAATAGACAATCACTAACTCGTTAGTTCTCGCAAATTTCAAAAGTGTTAATCCAGTAATATTCGTAAGTCGTAACACCTTAACCATAATTGCCATGAGTACCATAATCACTATACACGTCATGAGTATCATGATACCACACACCCGTGCATCAATGTGACCAATAAAGTCATCACCAACATATAAAAATTGATCATAAAGAATATTTCTAATCAAATCATCAAAACAACCCCAAAAAGACGGGGACTCAAAATCCCCCAACCCCAACTTAAGGTGCATAGACACAAACAACAATCTCAACGACTTCCCCAATAAATAATCTAATATACATAAATCGACACCACATCTTTTAACCTCCCCTACATTATTTTTAGGGATGAAGACAAAAAATATTACACCATTACGAGAGTAAACTAAGCATGAATACCGTAATTTATACCCACTAGCCTCCTTTATTCGTTACCCTTTCCCTTAATTTGTTATATACAAACACCATCTACATTCTTTTTTTCGCAAAACATCAACCCATTCTAAGAACTTATCAATCAAAGTTCCTACATTCAATGAAGCCATACGTATCCCCTCAAATATGTGTAACTGTCCCATGAAATCCTTTATGCATTAATCAAGAAATTTGTAACTCTTAGTTATTATTTTTGTAATACCTATAATTAATCGAAACAAACAATCAAGTGAATTTGTAACTTTCAACTAATTTACAAAATAAAGTTATATATATTATATATACACAAATCCATTTGATTAATACATTTTATATATCAAACAAAGTCAATTTTATACATTTCACCTGACTTATTTGACAAATATCGATATATCTTCCACTTTCCACACATATTGCAAAAATAATAAATGTGTGATTCATACATGTATAATTGAAAATGATAATTAAAGATTGCAATTATTATTTTAACATAATTTCAAAAATATCTCAGTTACGGTTCTCATAAATACACCAAATTTTCTGATTGTCTTTTCAAGAAGCTGTAAATTTCAGCAACACAAGTGATAAATGCGCCTCTCGTTATCTCTCGATCATTAATTTATAATTATATAAGAGTAAATAACATAATTGTTGGTCGTACTTCACATTAATTTTCAAAAAAAAAAGATCAAACTTTCACATTCTAAATAAATTATCAATTTTTATTTTCGATTTTTAAAAAGTGACACATGTTAATTCCGATTAACAGCACGTGTACAATTTTTTGTACAATTGTCAATTGAAGGTGTACAATGTTAATTCCGACTAACAGCACATGTCAATTGTCATGTCATCTTATACAATTTTTTGTACAAAATTGTGTACACCCACCACTACTATCAGTTTTAAGTTAGCTGGAGTTGCATATACTCCCACAGTATATGTGGTGGGATAAAAAGTTTGAATATACAATTCTAAAAACTAAATAAAAGTTAACAGCGCCTCATGAAAAAGGTTAACATTAACCTTTCAAGACAAAGTAAGACATGCAGATAAATTTGAGTTAACAAATTGAAAATGGTAGAGTAATGTAAGTGTTTGCTGTTCTAAAATTTATTCACATAGTTTTGCACAAATCAGCAAAGAATCATTTTCGGAATTAAGGTCACTCTGTACCAAAAGAGTAAGCAGTGGCCCCTGGATGAGAAATCAATTATCCAGGTAAATATACATAATTCACATGGCTAGCACCAGCGCTGGCAAGGATCGCTTGAAAAGGTCCCTGGGCTGGCTTCGCCACAGGGTGGAGCCATGGTGTCGATGAACCATCCTACTAAATGGTCGCAACTCCTTGACAGTGAGCCAAGTGTTGAAATACTCCCTGAACTGAGTTATCGCACCATTGTTCAAGGTCCACACATGCACCCAATACACACTTGCACCTTCGTATCCTTCAACAATAATTCGATCACGGATAGCACTAATACTGCGGGGCTCAAATTTGAACTCATTACAGGACGATTCTCCGGTCAGAACCTGCATCATGTGGTGACATTTGGGTGGTCCGTGGAACCACCATTCTAGGTCATTTCCTACAACTGCAGCGACTTTTTCAGTGTCACCGCTCGCCAATGCCTTGTAAAGTCCATCGACGGTCGCCTTATTTACTTTCTCCGAATCGGATACTGGCGACATAGCATCCATTCAGGAAAATAAGATAGGCTAAATGTTAAAACTAGCTAGCTTAATATGATACAAGTTGTGTATGTCACTACTTAAGTTAGTAATCCTATTTATAGGTAAATGTACAAGTTAGCAATTCATTTTTTAATCATGCAATATCTTAGCTAGCCAGTTGAATGATGCCTATGTTGCTGGAGAAAAAACATATACTATACTTAGTAGAAAATGCCACAAAGGTTAATTTATGCAATATATATAAGTACGTAGTTATCAGTGGAATAGAATGAAGGAAGGTATTTAAAAAAAAACATAGCTTTTTACTCGGGGACAGATTGATTTTGAGATTAGTGGTTAGGATGGGTTGATAAATCCAAAACCCATACTGCAAATTTTACGAAGTGGCCAGATTAATTGGCCTCGAAAGCGTGTAATTGCACTTCCTAAGTGTGAAGTGTGAGTGATTTATGACTAGTTACTCTTGTTAGCAATTTCTTTTATAAAACCGAGAAGGCCATGGGAATACTTGAGTTTATTCTTTAGTATCTGCCTTTATGTTCTGCACTTATTCTCCACTACCATTTTTTTATCGGGAGTGCCTGCGTCGATCGTCAATCTGCAATTTTTTTTACATTTATAATTTACTACTCGAATCGAATTTAAAAAAATTTCAACAAAACTTTGTTTGGCCTGGTCTCTGTGTATACACAGATGTATACTTCTGGTTCTGTCGAAGAGTGTACCTTGAGATTTAGCAACAAAAAAAAATAAATCAAAGTGAGCGTCAGATTACGTTCTTTTAGGTAAACTGATTTATAAAATTCTTGAAAATTGATTATTTTAAATATAAATTAAACATCTGACATCATCTTTCGTATTCTTAAGAAAAATTCTTTATAATAATTCAAAAGCAACATATAATAATTAGTTTATTTAGGGATATATTAAGTCTTAATTATTAGCTAGCATTGCTTCATGCTCGGGGGAAGCCATATAGTGATCATTGTTTTACTCTACAATTTTCATAGGGTGAACCGTTGCAGCTTCATTCGGCTTTTTGGTTGCATTCAGATTCAAGCACATTTTATATAGCTCAAACTTCGGCTAAGCATTTATTATTTATCGTGTCAAGTTCTTAATCTAATTTTCACTCACGTGTATTTGTAAAAAAACACATTTTTATACGAGGTAATGATCTTGTAAGTTGGCCAAATTAATATCGGACACCTGCCTGCTGTAACTTTGATTTGTTCTTTTCAAATTTTCAAATATATAACTAGCTAGTGTATATAATTACTTGTATTTGATAATCGTGCTGATATGGATAGAAAATGTATTCTAAAAATATATTAAATGTCGTAATAATTACACTTAAAATTTGTGTACAAAACTTAGTAAAAACGGTCCAAGTTGTCGAGGTCCCCGACCCGAAGTCGTCAAGGTCCTCGACCAGAAATCGTCAAGCTAAGCTGTAATATCCAGGACATGACGTGTAATTATTTTATCAATAAATGATTTTTATGTGATTAGTCTGTGATTTTTGGTGAATTATTTGATGATTGGTGTTGTTATGTGAATGTTCATATGCGGTAAAGTCTAGGTATGTTAATTTTATTATGTCCGGAATAAAATATAGATAATTAAGGTATTTTTATGGTAATTTTTGGAATATTATATGATTTTATATTAATTTATGAATTTATTAATTATTTTCTGAATAATTACAAAATTATTTTATAAAGTCTGGAATCGTCCAACCTCAACCGTTTTCACGTTTTTACAACCTGAAACTCTTCCGAAAACTCTTTCCTAACCTAATCTGGTAATTCCGGACATTTTTTATGTTTTGACTTTTTCGATCCGGATTACGGTTTGACCCGTGCGCGGCCCGACGCAATATTTTCGATACGCTAACCCTTTTCGATTACATTATCTTCGTACAAATCGTTTTAAAAAAGCCCGGTTTTGATAATTATCCAAAACATGATAGTACTTATCCAAAACAGGATAGTGCTTATCCAAAAAAGGATAATATTTATCCAAAACGATTGTATTTATAGTTACATAGCGGCAAAGCAACATATTTATCGATCCAACACGATCCAGAACATACTAATATTCTGTAAATATAAATTGTCCTTTTCTTATTTCATTTCACTCGTATAATCATATTCAGACAGTATAAACCAGTAAAACACAGAGAAAACCCTAATAAATATCGTGTTCTTGAAAATCAATCGCATACATGAAGGTGTTATCGAACTCCTATTCGGGCGTGCAATATATCAAAACGAAGCTCTCGAAAACCACTTTCTGAATCCACCATCTGTTTTTGTGCAAGAATCAAGAGGAAGCGAGACATAGGAAGGGAAAGTAAGTGGTCAAGGAGTGGGAACCAATTGACAAGTGTTAATAAAGTGAAAGCGAATTGATAAGGCAAGTGTCCCTGAACTTTCTTTTAGTATATTTGCGAATACTTTTGAGCTCTTTTCATTATGTTACAATTATTTCCAGTAGTTCCTATTCTATATTGCAAGTACTTTAAAGTACTTAACCCTAAACCCTGATTCTTATTGATCTTGAGCCGTGAGCCTGATTTCTTGTAAACCATTGATTGTTGAATTCATGGATACGAACCACACATATCCGATACTACTCCACAAATACATATCTACCACATATTGATCCTTGATATGAGTTTGCTTATCAGATGAACCTTTATGCCTTGTATAACAGAAGACCAATCCTTGTAACCTTTGCACCCTTGGTCTTCTATACTCTGATTCTTTCCCTGGATTGAAAGTCTATCTTCTTGTTTACCTTGTTATACCTTCCTGGTGTTGTGAATCACCTTATGCTTCAAGATAAATATTGTTTATGATTCAGTTTATTGAATTACATCGTTTATCATGTTATTATTATAGAATTGGATTGTTTTTAAATATGGACCAGATTCGTGGTCAGACCAGATTCGTGGTCATAATAGGCCAATATGTGCTTGGATCCAGTATATAGAGCATAGATGGGAGCCTTGCTCGGGGTTAGTGCGTGACTGATCAACAGCCTAACCTTGGTTTTTAAAATAAAAGTGAATATCCAATTCTAATCATTGCTTATCAGTAAACTAGATTCCTTATATCATTTCAATTGATCATTATTTAATCTCAGTGTTGTCATTGTGACTTGCTGAGCTAGTTAGCTCACTCTTCGAATCTGTTTATGTTCTTTTCTAGTTAAGAAGCAAACTAGTAATGGCGAGGATCCCCAGTCGAGTGTGCCAGCTAGTTTTTCAAGTTGAAATGGAATAAGCTAGCGGAAGTTGTGTGACTTGGTGTGTGCTAAAAAGTTTGTAATAAAGTATGACTTTAGATGTAATATAAATAAATTTGGGATTTGGTACGTTTGTAATAAATAAGATTGTGGCTTGTGGACATACTTTAAAATGTTACGATATGTGGATATGATAAGTAGGGTCATTGTATATATTATTATATTCGTAAACAGGTTTAAATATGGTGTGTGTTATGGACCCCAAACTTCTGACCTGTGTTTAGAGTGTGCCACAGGTTTGGCATCAGAGCTAAGGTTTAAAGTCACTTCCACAAGCCTTGATTGTCGGAAATGGGTAGAGGGTTAAGATTAATATTAGAAAATAAAGAAATAGAACGTCGAGAGGTTGAGTGTGGCTAAATAGTAGGTTTTAGTATGATTCATTGCGAGATTCGAGATTCTTATCTAGTAGCGTAACTTTCAGATAGCGGCGATGGCAGATTCTTTTATCTCAATATCTTCTGATCACTCGGAACCTTCAGTTCGAGGACCGTTAGCTGATCCACGCCCTGCTCTTCCACCAGTGTCTGCTATAGTACCAGTTGTGAGGGTTGCGCCGTTGCAAGCTAATCCACTTCCAGGCTTGAGACCACCTATTCGAGGACCCCCTCCTCCTAATTCTGACTCTACCAGACTTTCGGTGGCGGGTGCATCTTTTCAGTTTACTCCACACCCTGTTCCCTACCACAAGTATGATGCTCTTCTTTTAGAGCGAGATGCCTTGTGGGCCCAGATTCAGGAGTTACAACATATCATAAGAACTATAGATGTTGACAGGAAAGTAAAGGAGCTTCAGAATGAGATTCAGGTGAGCCGTAAAATACTTGATGCTAGATTTCATGGAGCTACTTGTGAGTATGCAGCCACAGATGCTCTTATGGGGTGGGCTAAAGAAGCATTGGAGGATTTTGAAAGACTTGGTGGACCAGAGTTTTCATAACGCTAAACGACAGGAATGATGTGATAAGTGATATATGTAGAATAGTGTGTAATGTGTATTATCCGACCTTTGGTGGGTATATCAATAAACTAGACTTGCGGAATAATGGATAAGCCTGTTGTACCATTGCCTTTAATAAAATGTTTTGCGCTTGTACCACCAAACTTTGATATATATCAGTACCTTTCCTTCCCAGCATTGTCGTACTTGTTTTATCTTACTGCACCAGTTATAAAACTCTTGTGATAACATGTACCCTATTTCCCTTAACTGTTTACATTCTGTAAAGAAGCATGCAATTTACTTAGTTCAACTATTGAAAATGTTTTCAAAAACAGATATTTCTGTTTTACAAAATCTTTTCATAGAAAGGATTTTGTTTTAAAGGCAAAATAAATTGTTTGATTCTTTACAGAAAATGTCTCCAAGTAGAAATGCCCGTTCCACCAACCAGAATGAAGAAACCAACAACAACAACACCCAAGACAACAACAACCAGAATGCCAACCGAGGTCCCATAAACCCAACTATAGCCCAGATTCTTCAGATTTTGGCTCAACAAACAGTTCACCTGACTCAACAACAGCAGAGGCAGACCAACCCTCAGGTAACCTTTAAGACCTTTAAGGAGGTGAATCCACCAGAGTTTAAGGGTTCTGTAGATCCTATTGAGGCAAGAGTCTGGTTGAAGGAAATTGAGAAGGCGTTTGCCTTAGTCAAAGTTAGAGAGGAGCAGAAGACTGAGTTTGCAAGTTACTACTTGGAGAATGAAGCCACCTACTGGTGGGAAACTATTAAGATGTTGGAAGGTACAGATGATGTTACGTGGGATAGATTGAAGGAGCTACTTTTAGAAAAATATTTCCCTCAATTTGTTCAGGATCAAATGAAGGCTAAGAGATTTCAACAAGGACTCAAGCCATGGATCCTAGGGAAGGTGGCCATATTTGAGTTGGACATATATGTGGGAGTTGTACAGAAGGCTATGATTGCGGAAACGGAGAGTGAAATGTCCCAGAAGGAGAAAGAAGGTAAGAAGAGGAAGTTTGAGGGAAGTGAAGGACAGTCCCAAGAAGGGAAGTTTCCAAATTTTAATCAGAGGAAGGGCAAGTTCCAGCCCGGAAGAAATTTTAACAGACAAAATGCAGGAAGCGGAGGCCAAGGTAACCGCCCAGCCATTGGGAACCGGCCAACCCAACAGAGGCCAGCTATACCAGACTGTCAAGTTTTTGGAAAGAAATATGGTGGAGTTTGCTACAAGTTGAGTGTGGTCTGATACGGATGCAAACAAAAGGGGCACTATTCAAGGGAGTGCCCTAATCAGCCAGCTAGAGAGCCACTTAACAAGGACCAGCCTACCAAGAATCAGGCAGGCAAGGTTCTAGCAATTGGATTTACTTGTTTCAAGTGCGGGAAGCCAGGACATATCGCAAGGGATTACAAGTCACCAATTTCAGTCAACAACACATTGCGTATCATGGGAGCTACTCCAAGAGTGAATGAACCTCCCAGAGCTAGAGTTTATGACATGTCTGTGAAGGATGCTATCATGGATACTGATGTTGTGGTAGGTACGCTTAATGTGAACTCCTTATGTGCTAAAGTGCTAGTAGATTCGGGAGCAACTCGATTATTTACTTCCCAAGGTTTTGTTGATAAGTTGAATTATCTGGTTGAATTATGAAGTGAGATTATGACGGTAGAATTAGCAAATTAGGAGCGTGTATCTGTTAACCAAGTGTGTAAGAGCTGTGAGATTGAGATTACTGGCATAATAATAAATATATAAAGCAACGGAACCATCATAGTATTTTTGAACTCCTACGAAAGGAAGGGTGGTAATTTGGATTGATGCTGACTTGATACGATTTAAGTTAGGAGAGTTTGACGTTATTTTAGGAATGGATTGGCTATCTAAGCACAATGCTCAGATAGACTATCGTAATAAGAAAGTAATATTGAAGACACCAGACGAGAAAGTTGTGTCGTTTAGAGGCCAGAGGCAAGCGAAGAAGTTCTTGATGATAATTCAAGCTAAGAAATTAATACGACTAGGATGCGAGCATTTCATTGCTTATGTAATAGATAGAAGTCAGGAGTCAGCAAAACTGAAATACATTCCAGTGGTAAATGAATTTCCAGACGTATTTCCAGACGAATTACCAGGACTTCCTCCAGATGGAGAAATTGAATTTGCAATCAACTTGACGCCTGGAACGGAACCAGTATCTAAGGCCTCATACAGAATGGCGCCAGTGGAAATGAAGGAATTGACAAAGCAATTAAAAGAATTGTTGGAGAAAGGAGTGATTAGACCTAGTGTATCCCCATGGGGTGCACCGGTACTATTTGTTAAGAAGAAAGATGGAAGCATGAGGTTATGTATCGACTATCGAGAACTCAATAAGCTTACGATCAGGAACAAGTATCCATTATCATGAATTGATGATTTGTTTGATCAGCTGAAAGGATCCAAGTACTTCTCTAAGATTGATTTAAGATCCGGATATCACCAATTGAAGATCAAACCTGAAGATATACCAAAGATAGCTTTTAGAACAAGATACGGTCATTATGAAATCCTAGTGATGTCTTTTGGATTGACCAATGCCCCTGCAGCATTTATGGACTTGATGAACAGAATTTTCAAGGAATATCTGGACAAGTTTGTCATTGTGTTTATTGATGATATTTTGATTTACTCAAAGTCAACGGAAGACCACGCAGAGCATCTAAGGATAACATTGGAAATTTTGAGAAGCAAGAAGTTATATGCAAAGTTTTCGAAGTGTGAATTTTGGTTACAAGAAGTTCAATTTTTAGGACACATAGTCAGTAGTGAAGGGATCAAAGTGGACCCAGTGAAGATTGAAGCTATTACGAATTGGGAAAGGCCAAAAACACCAACAGAGATGAGAAGTTTCTTAGGACTGGCATGATATTATCGACGATTTGTTCAAGATTTCTCGAAGATTGCGACGCCTTTGACGAAGCTTACCAGGAAAAATGAGAAGTTTATATGGAATGAGAAATGCGAAGAAAGTTTTCAGGAATTGAAGAAGAGGTTAATCACGACATCGGTTTTGTCACTTCCAGATGATCAAGGAAATTTCGTAATCTATAGTGATGCTTCTCATAAGGGATTAGGTTGTGTTCTGATGCAGCATGATTAAGTCATTGCATACGTGTCTAGACAACTGAAATCTCATGAGCAGAAGTATCCTACTCATGACTTGGAACTAGCAACGATAGTATTCGCCTTGAAGATTTGGAGATATTACTTATATGGAGATAGATGTGAGATTTATACGATCATAAGAGTTTGAAGTACATATTCACGCAAAAGGAGCTTAAAAGAGACATAGGAGATGGATGAAGTTGATCAAAGACTATGATTGCACGATTAATTATCATCCAGGAAAAGCGAATGTGGTGGCTGACGCGCTAAGCAGAAAGGAATGACTAAACGTGTTGACAATACCTGAGGAGTTATACAAGAAATTTCAGAAATTGGATTTGGAAGTCAGAATCTGCAAACCTGATGAAATAAAGATGTATAGTATGACTTTTCAACTAGAATTATTATAAAAGATAAAAAAGTGCCAAGAGGAA
This sequence comes from Apium graveolens, assembly GCF_009905375.1. Taxonomy (NCBI): domain Eukaryota; kingdom Viridiplantae; phylum Streptophyta; class Magnoliopsida; order Apiales; family Apiaceae; genus Apium; species Apium graveolens. The sequence goes on along the minus strand of NC_133648.1, from coordinate 69,655,562 downwards.
ATAATGGATCAGGATATCAATCGATTGGTTGGGAAAGAGTTATGCAGTCAGAAGGACGATTAGGGTATTCTTAGATTTTCATCCAGAATTTGGATACCACCAGTGATTGAATTGAAGAATGAAATTCTACAAGAAGCTCACAATTCAAAGTATTCCATTCATCCGGGAAGTACCAAGATGTACATAGATTTAAAGGAAAATTATTGGTGGCTAGACATAAAGAGAGAAATTGCGGAATGGGTTAGTAAATGTTACACGTGTCAGAAGGTCAAGGCAGAGCACCAGAGACCAAGTGGATTATTACAGCCACTAGAGATTCCAGAGTGGAAGTAAGAGCACATTGCTATGGATTTCATAGTTTGCTTACCAAGGACGAAAGCGAATCATGATGCTATTTGGGTTATAGTGGACATACTAACCAAATCAGCGCATTTCTTGCCTATCAATGAAAGATTTTCACTAGATAAGTTGGTTCACATATATGAAAGAAATAGTAATGCGTCATGGAGTCCCTGTGTCATGGAGTTTGCTTACAATAATAGGTATCATACCAGTATAGGAATTCCTCCCTATGAAGCTCTTTATGAACATAAATGTCGATCACTAGTATATTGGGACGAAGTCGGAGAACGTAAGATACTTGGACCCGAATTAGTATAACAGACAAAGGAAGTTATTGAGATCATTCAGAAGAGGCTAATTGCAGCGTAAGATCGCCAAAGGAAATATGCAGACCAATCCAGAAAGGATATGGAATTCGAAGAAGGAAATCTAGTATTATTAAAGGTGTCACCGTGGAAAGGAGTATCGAGATTCGGAAGGAAAGGGAAGTTGAGTCCTAGTTACGTTGGACCTTTTGAAGTTTTGAAACGTGTCGGTAAGGTGGCATATGAGTTGGCGTTACCCCCGCACATGGAGCATATTCATAATGTTTTTCACGTATCGATTCTTAATAAGTATAATCCAGACTCTAGGCATGTAATTGAGTATGAGCCGATAGAACTTCAGGAAGATTTATCGTATATAGAGAATCCAATAGAGATTCTAGAAAAGAGAGAAAAGGTATTGAGAAATAAAGTTATGAATCTAATATGAGTATTGTGGACAAACCCTAAGGTTGAAGAATCAACCTGGGAGTTAGAAAGTGATATGTGAGAAAAGTACCCTCAATTGTTTACTAAGGAGGTATCGAGGACATAATCCTTTTAAAGGGGGGAGGATGTAATATCCGGGACATGACGTGTAACTATTTTATCAAAAAATAATTTTTATGTAATTTTTCTGTGATTTTTGGTGAATTATTTGATGATTGGTGTTGTTATGTGAATGTTCATATGTAGTAAAGTCTAGGTATGTTAATTTTATTATGTCCAGAATAAAATATAGAGATTTAAGGTATTTTCTGGTAATTTTTGGAGTATTAAATGATTTTATATTGATTTATGAATTTATTAATTATTTTCTGAATAATTACAAAATTATTTTATAAAGTCGGAAATCGTCCAACCTCAACCGTTTTCACGTTTTTACAACCCGAAACTCTTTCGAAAACTCCCTCCTAACCTAATCTGGTAATTCCGGACATTATCCATATTTTGACTTTTTCGATCCGGATTATGGTTTGACCCGTGCGTGGCCCGACGCAATATTTTCGACACGCTAACCCTTTTCGATAACATTATCTTCGTACAAATCGTTTTATAAAAGCCTGGTTTTGATAATTATCCAAAACAGGATAATACTTATCTAAAATAGGATAGTGCTTATCCAAAACAGGATAATTCTTATCCAAAACATGATAATGTTTATCCAAAATGATTGTATTCATAGTTACTTAGCGGCAAAGCAACATATTTATCGATCCAACATGATCCAGAATGTACTAATATTCCGTAAATATAAATATCCCTTTTCTTATTACATTTCACTCGTATAATCATATTCAGACAGTACAAACCAGTGAAACACAGAGAAAACCCTAATAAATACCGTGTTCTTGAAAATTTAAATCGCACAAACGAAGGTGTTATCGAACTCCGATTCAGGCGTGAAATATATCAAAACAAAGCTCTCGAAAACCTCTTTCTGAATCCACCATCTGTTTTTGTGCAATAATCAAGAGGAAGCAAGACGTAGGAAGGGAAAGCAAGTGGTCAGTGAGTGAGAACCAATTGACAAGTGTTAATAAAGTGAAAGCGAATTGATAAGCCAAGTGTCCCTGAACTTTCTTGTAGTATATTTGCGAATACTTTTGAACTCTTTTAATTATGTTACAATTATTTCCAATAGTTCCTATTCTATATTGCAAGTACTTTGAAGTACTTAACCCTAAACCCCGATTCTTATTGATCTTGAGACGTGAGCCTGATTTCTTGTAAACCATTAAATGTTGAATTCTTGGATACGAACCACACATATCCGATACTACTCCATAAATATATATCTACCATATACTGATCCTTGATATGAGATTGCTTATCAGACAAATCTTTATGCCTTGTAAAATAGAAGACCATTCCTTGTAACCTTTGCACTCTTGGTCTTCTGTACTCTGATTCTTTCCCTGGATTGAAAGTCTATCTTCTTGTTTACCTTATTATAACTTCCTGGTGTTGTGAGTCTCCTTATGCTTCAAGATAAATATTGTTTATGATTCAGTTTATTGAATTACATCGTTTATCATGTTATTATTATAGAATTGGATTGTTTTTAAATATGGACCAGATTTATGATCATAATAGGCTAATATGTGCCTTGGATCCAGTATATAGAGCAAAGCTGGGAGCCTTGCTCGGGGTTAGTGCGTGACTGATCAGCAGCCTAACCTTGGTTTTAAAAATAAAAGTGAATATCCAATTCTAATCATTGCTTATCAGGAAACTTGATTCCCTATATCATTTTAATTGATCATTATTTAATCTCAGTGTTGTCATTGTGACTTGCTGAGCTAGTTAGCTCACTCTTGCGAATCTGTTTATGTTCTTTTCCAGTTAAGAAGGAAACTGGTAATGGCGATGATCCCTAGTCGAGTGTTCCAGCTAGGTTTTCAAGTTGAAATGGAATAAGCTAGCAGAAGTTGTATGACTTGCTGTATGCTAAAAAGTTTGTAATAAAGTTTGACTTCAGATGTAAGATAAATTAATTTGGGATTTGGTACGTGTATAATAAATAAGATCGTGACTTGTGGACATACTTTAAACTGTTGCGATCTGTGGATATGGTAAGTAGGGTCATTGCATATATTATTATATTCGTAAACAGGTTTAAATATGGTGTGTGTGTGTTGTGGACCCCAAACTTCTGACCCGGGTTTGGAGGGTGCCACATCCGCCAACATAAGTTGTTCACGGGTTAGGACCAATACGGCTGGAAGGCTAGAGACACAACGTCCTACATGGACACTAACTCCTACAAGGATCTAGTATCACTTGCCTTACGGGAGTCCTGGTTACCATCTAAGTTGGAGACTTGTCCATTAAGTCTCCCAACACAGTGTCTAACCCTAGACTCACCTTTATATAGAGGGCTCTACTTGTCAACCTAAAACTACATTTTTGGCTTAATTATCTACAATAGAGAGATACGTAGGCATCTTGCGAGGACAGCCAATCCGCGATCGCAAATACGACCATTAAAGCTCAAAACTCACGAACCTTAGTATTAAATATTAACGAACCCTAGTTTTTGTTCCATAACATTTGGCACCGTCTGTGGGAAGTACAACAGCAACCATGATGAACACATGGAGCAGAACTACCGGTGCAACAACCGACGTAATCCCTATGAGGACACTCTCGTTCACCATTGAGATTCCAGCGCACTCAACTTATACCACTCAAGGTGGAGGAATTTCAGTGGCGATTACTGAGCCCAAACTCAAGGGACGAATCCCCTAATCCAAGATCCACCTCAATAAATGGATTCTCCTGCTTCTCAAGGGACGAATCCCCCTACTCGTCAAGGGGAGAATCCCCATTTTCGACAGTTACAGGCATCGTTGGGCTTCCATCCCGTCAGGTATGAGTATACAACTCTCGTGACTCCAGGGATTACTAACCTGCCTTACGGGATGCCTCTATAACCAGATGTTGGAGGAAGTGGTCTCTCTAATCAAGGCAAAGGACAAGGGAGGAAGCCCCAATATATTCGTGGTTTGGCTCTCATCTCTAAGAATCGAGAATTCTCTGGACCCTATTCTGCTAGAGACTCCGACTGCTCAAACGAGAAAATCGTTCCAAGAAATAGACGCTCTAGAAAGGAGCCTGTGTCAAGTGGCTATCAACAACCCAGAAGCACCAAAGGGACGATTCCCCAGGATGTACAAGAGAGGATTAGGTCTCATAAAGCTGAGATCCAAAGGTTAAAGTGTGACCTGAAGATGCATCAGACACCAAGGTTCCAACCTACAGCAAGATCAAAGGATTTTCCTCACATCATAGACCTGAAAGTCTAACACCAAGGCAGAGAGTGATAATCCCCAGAGCCGATCCGAATGACTTGATGCCCTTAAGAGATCCTGACAATCCAAATCCCCCATTCGCCGAAGAGATTATGAATGCTAACATCTCGAGAAAGTTGAAGATGCCCACCATCAAGGCATATGATGGTAGTGGCGAACCTGCTAATAATGTTAAGATGTTCTCTAACGCCTTATTGCTATAGCCCGTGAATGATGCTATCAAGTGTCGGGCCTTTCCTCAAACCCTGTCGGGTATGGCTCAAAGATGGTATAGCCGTCTATCCCTCAATTCAATTGGATCATTCGAAGAACTGGGATAGGCCTTCATCAAGAAATTAATTAGTGGTAGAGTTCATGAGAAGAGTTTGAATTCTCTCATGGGTCTTATCCAACGAGAAAAGGAGTCTTTTAGAGACTTCCTGAAACGATTCACGAAAGAGGCCCTGAAGGTCTCGGATCTCGACGACAGGGTAGCTATGATAGCCCTATAACAAGGGACTAGGCATGAGTTCTTAAATATGTTCTAGCTAAATGCCCTCTTGAAAGTATACTGCATCTCCAGGATAGGGCTGAAAAGTATATCAAGGTGGAGGAAAGTACGAAGAAGACAGTGGTGAAGAATGAACCCGTGAGCAACAAGAAGCAGAAGAAGGATCAGGAGTATGATACCAAGAACAAATCCTCGAACTGGCAAAAACTCTGACTCCACTTCTAAAAAGAATCAACCGCCAAGGTTCACCAAGTGTGCAAGGCTTAATGCTCTGAGAAGCTAGATCCTTTTGGAGATATAGAATGACAAAGAGTTTTAATGGCCGAAGCCACTAAGGGAGACCCCGAGAAAAGATACAAGAGCCGATACTGTAGGTTCCACAGAGATATTGGTCATGATACTGATGATTTTAGACAACTCGAGGATGAGATTGAGTACTTGATCCGAAGAGGAAAGTTCGGGCGCTTCACCAAGGGTGAAAATGCTGAAGGCTAAAAAATAAAAAATGATCAAAGAAACGACGATCAAAGAGGCAACGACCAAGATCAAAACCCACAGCCCCGAGGGCCAGTATTCAACATTATCTCAGGAGGTCCTACAGCCGCTGGGATGACGAAGAACTCCCGAAAGGCTTATACCATGGAGGTTATGAATATAGTCGGAGACACGCCCAAACGTGCCAAAACGGAAATGACACTTGAGTTCGGTGACCAAGACCTTGACGGTTTGAAATTTCCTCAGGATGACCCTTTGGTTATCATGCCAATCATTGGGAACTGTCTGTCAAGAGGGTCCTAGTTGACAATGAAGCTTCCGTGGATATTCTGTTCCATGACACATTTCTAAGGATGGGGTAGAATGACTCCCAATTGACTCCTTTTGACGCACCCATCTACGGTTTTAATCAAGTGGAATGCCAAGTCGAGGGGCAATTTAACTTCCCGTGAAAATTGGGGAAGAGCCCAGAGACGCCACACAGATGTTAAATGTTCAGGTTGTCAAGGTAGCCTCTACTTACAACGCTGTTATGGGAAGAACATGGATTCATGCGTTCAAAGCCGTACCTTTAACTTAACATATGGTACTGAAATTCTCAACCAGGAATGGTGTTGATGAGGTAAAAGGAGATCAAAAAATGGCCGCAGCTTCTACGTTGCAGCACTTATGTTAGGTCTCAATGTGTTTGTAGAAGGGGGGTTGAATACAAATAATACCGAATTATCGAATTTAGTGCGGAATAAAAAATTGAAACAAAATTCAAGTTAAATAAAAATATTATTAAACTTGAAAGGTGTTACAACAACAGTATCGATTACAAGGAATTAATCTCAAATTAATTATCACAAATCTAGAATAAATTCGATATGAACTTTTTCTATTTTTGCAATAAAAAGATTCAAATGCTAAACGAAATTTGAGATTAAGTTCTAGGGATTTTGATCCGCTAGATAGTTACACAAGAACAAGAGAATGATTTCTAGTTGTTTGGATTTAACTTAGAAACTAGAAATTGTGATCTTGAATTTAGTAGATGAAAATGAAATATTGTGCGACTGCTTTTCTTTCCGTGTTCTTGGTTGGTTGATGATAAAGAATGACTTCTGCTGCTCCTTTCTTTATAATTCAATTAACAGACCTACTTGAACTGGCAAGACAATCCATTGAGCTAGCAAGACAATCCATTGAGCTAGCAAGACAATCCATTGAGCTAGCAAGACTTTCGGTGAGACAATTGAATGAACTAGCAAGACTATCAGAATGAACTGGCAAGACAATCCTCCTCCCAATGTAACTTTCGGTGAGACTATTGAAAATGGCCTGGCATGACAATCGGTATGACAATCCAGATTGTCATGCTAGTTCATTTTCAATTGTCTTGCTGATTTAAAACAGATTTTAATCCAATTAAAATTCTGAAAATCCTTAATATTAATTCAGAATTAATTAATCAATTAATTCAATTAATCAATAAATTAATCTTTGCAGATATAATTTATTTTCTTAATTAAATTATATGACTTAATTAATTAATAGAGAATTAATACTAATCTTGTGCAGCAACCATTCTTCTGAAAATCTTCTGAAAATCACTGAGAATTATGAATCAATTCCACCACTTCAATGTTGACACTCGATGTACTGCCTGGTTCATGAGTGACTAATTTCAGTGACGTTTCTTCATGTCTTGACTTTGATACTTGATTTTCTTAAGATTAAATCCTTGTAATTCTCTGATACTCTGACGAGATCTCTGTCACCTGATTAAATCCACAATCTTGATTTGTATCACTGAGGCTTGATCAATTTCTTGAGCTTCTTCCAGTGAATTAATTCCTCAAGTCTGTAGATGAACCTTGTTTCTGAATCCTTTGACAAATGTTACTTTGTGAGATCTCTTTGACGGTAGATCCACTATTTACTTAATACATTCTTATTTGAGTTGAGTTAAATCCTCGAGTAAACAAATAGGCTATGACATATGCCTTTCAATCTCCCCCCATTTGTTTGTTAGACAATAACGACAAATACCTAGAGGATAACTCAACTAACAAATAAGAAAAAGATATAAACAGAAATGCAAAGTAAATAGCAGAAAAGTTCTGGATAACATTTAACATTTTCCAGATTCCAAATAGATGTTCCTCTAGACTGAACATATCTTCAAGTAGTTTCATCTTCTTATGTACAACCACATTTCCTGTTGAGAAGCGCATATCTCTCTTGCTTCTCCCCCTATGAGAATCAACTGATTAAAGAAGATCACATTCGTTTACCACATCTCCCGTACAATAGGATCCGCAGATAAAAACCAATGGTACTCCCCTTTTGGAAAACAGCTTCTTCCCTTATGAAGAAAATCACCTTGTGTTTACCACCTCTCCCGTACAATAGGATCTATAGTTACAAACAGCAATTGTGTTTTGTAGTGTACATATGTAGGATCTTTTTCTTCCTCCCTGCTATTTCTCCCCCTTAGTTGAGGAATCCTCCAAACTATTACTTAAGCTTTTATCTCCCCCTTAAAGAAGGAATGTATGCCATTTTCTGAAGGAGTTCTCATATTTCACTTGGTTGGAAAAGAAATAACAAGTAGTTTCTCTTTCTTCCACACTGTGAGTGTGTGATTCTGTTTAAGTGTACCTCACAAGTGTTTCACTCTTCTCTCCACTCGTGTTTACACTCATTCTCAGAAGTGTATCACTCCTCTCATAGCTCCAACATTCAGCTGTACCTGCAAGGAAAATCACCTTAGCCATCCTTAAGGAGGTCACATGTGGTGCAATGGGAGTTCGCAAATCCCCATCCTTGTTAAACTCGTCAGATAAATCTGAGTCATAATCTACAAGTTGCTAGTTTCCCTTTTAGGGTTCCAGATTTGAATTCTGGGAAGGTAAACAATGATCCAACGAATTTTAGCATAAAGATCAAAGTTCCCTTCTAATGTCCGTGAAGACATTTCCTTGTGACTCATCAGGTAATATCTGAATCATTGTCAACAAGTTACCGATCTGCGCCTATGTCAGATCCACTATCCGCAGATGCAGGGATTTAAGCCTGGGGAGGTAGACACTGACCACTGACATATGGCTTTTGGATCAGTATCCTCTCCTAACACCTGTAAATGCAATTGGTCCATTAAAGAACCTTGAACAATCGAATCTGACCTTAAAATGGTCGAAACTCTTGTTTCCGTCAACTCACCCTTTGTGTGTGTACCCTTTCCTTGTGCATCAAGAATTGTTTATGTTTGAAGTGGTGACACTACATCGGATACCCTGGCTGACAGGCAAATTTCAATAGACGTACCCTGTTGAGAGAATGAATCTAGTAACTGTTTTTGAGCCTTTTCAGCCATTACATCTTTTTGAGAAGATGTATGGGGGCTAGCAGTTGTCTCGGTTTAAATACTACTCATCAATGTAGGAGACAGAGCTGCTGGATTGACTTCAGAACCTTCCTTATGTGGTGCACTAAGGCACTATCTCCCTCACGCTCATTCATACTTCATTTTAGTGGTAAGAGAGTGTTGGTTGGTTCTGTTTAGTGTTTGTCTTTACAGTCTGGGATAGATGTTGTGGGTTTTCAACCTCATGACTGTCAATGAAAGAAAGTTATTGGAGACTGAACCTGTATCACAGAACATATGGAAATAGAGAGATAAAATGTACTTAAGATATATAATGAATGAAAATTATACATTTAATCTTTTGAGAGAAATGATGTACAATAGTGATTTCAAAGGATTTTACATGGAATAAGAAATCACTAATGTAGAAAGAAGTTTGATTTTCTCCTAAAACTGTCTACACATATAAAACAATATGTTTGTGCCTAGTGATAAGAGAGTTATTAATATGACGACTCTACTAGTTCATATTAAACTGTAACTTCAGTTAGAGTGTCATACCATGTCCTTGACGATTGCTTGAGTAGTACACTAGTTCATACCAACCTGAAGTGAGACTGTGAAGAAGAGATTACATAGTCCATGAACTGTGGTGCATTGACTTCCTCTTTTGACTCACCAACCAGGAGTACACTTGTACACATCTTACTAGAGTCCAATTCCAAGTGTAATGTGCAGCAGGTGCCTGATATGTCATAATATTCTCAAGTCTTGTCACTGGTGCTATATGTTAGATACTGCTTCCTGATAATAACCTAGCACAATATACAAATTTTCAATGATAACATTCCCAGCTTCAAGCAGCCATATCCCTCAGATAAACCTTTGCTGTTATCTCCAAAGGTAACCAGTGGGCCAGCTTTCTCAACCACATTTGATACCAGGGCTCTATCTCCGGTCATATGTCTTTGACGATCCACTATCAAGAATCCACACTACCGGTTCCACCTGTTTAATGCCCTGCACTACAAATGGATTAGACCTTCTTCGGAACCCAAACTTGGTTGGGCCTGGCATACTTGTAGAATTGTCCTTTGTCAGGCAAAACAACATTTTTAATTTTAATGGTCTCAACTTTCCCAATGACTGAACATTTGACCTTGTAAATAGCCTTAACAAATTTCTGTTTAGGCCTAGGCACAAATGTCTCCTTTCTAGCCTTAGAAGGACTAGCAGTCTTAGACCTATCATGCTTCTTATTATTCACATGCTGACGAGGAGTAGTCTTATCACTAGAAACATGCTTACCATTAAAATAAGCATACATCAAATTAAAAGTACAAGATATACAATTAGCAACACCACATGCTTTATGAGAGTGATTAACATCAGGCAATTTATGCATGGTAGACATGGCATTTTTGTTATCCAACTCATGTATGCCTGAGTTAGTCTCAGTTGCTTTCATAACTTTGACTGGAACTTTCGACACACTTGACTCGGAAACAACCTTCTCATTAGCATGATCTTCAGCACGTATTTCTTCTTAAATAACAGAAGAGGTCGCATCAAATGGTTCAGCAATTGATGCTTTATAGAGGGGTTCATCAACACCCTTAAGCACATGTGGTACTTCCCTACCTTTAGCACATACATGAGGAGGGGAGTTTATGCCTAATTCTCCAATAGCAGCATTGTAATCATAACCTATTCCAGATGTTTGATTAACAGCTTGCTTACTGTAGAACTCTTTAGCCTTCGAACAAGAATTGAAGTAGGCTCTAACCTTAGTCTCAAGACCGGTGATCTTGTCTTTGAGAATAGTTTCGAGTTGTCTATAACAGTTAACTCTATTCTCTAGAAAAGATACTTGTTCTTTTAACTTGTCTTGATTAATGTGCACAAGTCTTAATTCATTGACCTCTTTCTTAAGGTCTTTGATCTGTTGACTTAACGGTTCATTATCACGACGAGCACAATCTAAGTTACCTCCTAGATGATAAACTAATTCAGCATCAGTATATTTTACCTCTTTTCTTGACGATGAAGCTTTTCCATCAATATCCATAAGAGCAAGATTCCCTTCTTCTTCATCTTCATTATCAGTATCATCCCAGCTTCTTCCCTTTGCCAGATAAGCCCTTTCAGAGTTACTCTTCTGATTTGAATCATAAGAGTTCTTCCTTACTTGCTTTGGCTTCCTACATTCTGTGGCAACGTGTCCCAACTCATTGCAGTTATAGCATCTAATGGTGCTCCGATCAACCATCCCTATTTTGTATCCACCACTGCTGGTGTTAGAGGATGAAGATCCACCTGTCTGGAATCTGTTGTAGTTGGACTTGTACTTGAACTTGGGATTTCTCTTGAATCTGACATTGGAGAATCTCTTGAAAATTTGGGCCATTGACTCATCTTCCAATTGCTCCAGCTCTTCCAAGGAATAAAAATCATCACTGGATTGATTTGTAGTAGGAGGATCATATTCTGCTACTAACATATTTTCCTCAGCCTTGGAAAACTGTACCATTCTCTCTAACTGTTGAGATTGTTGTTGTTGTTGACCTTCAGCTACAAGAGCAGTAGATGTGCTGACCATTCTATCCTTCCCGTAGACTTCCTTCTGCTGAATCTGCTCCAACTCATAGGTTTTTAACACACCATAGAGTCTATCCAAAGAAATCTCACTCAGATCTCTAGCTTCTCTTATGGCAGTGATTCTATGTTCAAGATGAGTTGGCAGTGTTAAAAGGAACTTTTTGTTGACCTCCCTGATTGAATAATATTTTCCATTTATGTTCAGGTTGTTGATCAATGCATTGTACCTCTCAAACACTTCAGTAATTCCTTCTCCTGGATTGGATTTAAAATGTTCATACTCAGAGGTTAGGATCTCCAACTGGTTCTCCCTAACTTCCTCTGTACCTTCATTAATCACCTCAATAGTTTCCCACATGTGTTTGGAATTTTTACAGTTCATCACATGTCTGTTCATCAAGGGATCAAGGGAATCAATTAATATTAATTGAAGGCTGGCATCCAAGGAGGCTTCTTCTTTTTCAGCAGGAGAAAAATCCTCAGGCTCTTTTGGATAGGTTCTAGATTTGGTAATCACAACATCATCTACTATCACCTCTGGTTCAATAACCATTGGAGTTGTTGGACCCTTCTTTAACAAGTTCAGATATTTGGGATTTGCAACTTGTAAAAACAAGAGCAACTTCTTCTTCCACATGATATAATTTTCTTTATCAAATAGTGGAATTTTAACGGTTCCAACTTTTTGTGAAGTCATTATGAATTTTTGAATAAATAAAAATTCAAGGAGTTGAAAAATCACAAAAGTCTAGGATCTTGATTTGTTCGTTAATCAGAAGGCTCTAATACCAATTGTTGAGTCTCAATGTGTTTCTAGAAGGGGGGGGGGTTGAATACAAACAATACCGAATAATCGAATTTAGTGCGGAATAAAAAATTGAAACAAAATTCAAGTTAAATAAAAATATTATTAAACTTGAAAGGTGTTACAACAACGGTATCGATTAAAAGGAATTAATCTCAAATTAATTATCACAAATCTAGAATAAATTCGACATGAACTTTTTCTATTTTTGCAATAAAAAGATTCAAATGCTAAACGCAATTTGAGATTAAGTTCTAGGGATTTTGATCCGCTAGATAGTTACATAAGAACAAGAGAATGATTTCTAGTTGTTTGGATTTAACTTGGGAACTAGAAATTGTGATCTTGAATTTAGCAGATGAAAATGAAATATTGTGCGGCTGCTTTTGTTTCTGTGTTCTTGGTTGGTTGATGATAAAGAATGACTTCTGCTGCTCCTTTCTTTATAATTCAATTAACAGACCTACTTGAACTGACAAGACAATCCATTGAGCTAGCAAGACAATCCATTGAGCTAGCAAGACAATCCATTGAGCTAGCAAGACTTTCGGTGAGACAATTGAATGAACTAGCAAGACTATCAGAATGAACTGGCAAGACAATCCTCCTCCCAGTGTAACTTTCGGTGAGACTATTGAAAATGGCCTGGCATGACATCGGTATGACAATCCAGATTGTCATGCTAGTTCATTTTCAATTGTCTTGCTGATTTAAAACAGATTTTAATCCAATTAAAATTCTGAAAATCCTTAATATTAATTCAGAATTAATTAATCAATTAATTCAATTAATCAATAAATTAATCTTTGCAGATATAATTTATTTTCTTAATTAAATTATATGACTTAATTAATTAATAGAGAATTAATACTAATCTTGAGCAGCAACCATTCTTCTGAAAATCCTGAAAATCACTGAGAATTATGAATCAATTTCACCACTTCAATGTTGACACTCGATGTACTGTCTGGTTCATGAGTGACTAACTTCAGTGACGTTTCTTCATGTCTTGACTTTGATACCTGATTTTCTTAAGATTAAATCCTTGTAATTCTCTGATACTCTGACGAGATCTTTGTCACTTGATTAAATCCACAATCTTGATTTGTATCACTGAGGCTTGATCAATTTCTTGAGCTTCTCCCAGTGAATTAATTCCTCAAGTCTGTAGATGAACCTTGTTTCTGAATCCTTTGACAAATGTTACTTTGTGAGATCTCTTTGACGGTAGATCCACTATTTACTTATTACATTCTTATTTGAGTTGAGTTAAATCCTTGAATAAACAAATAGGCTATGACATATGCCTTTCAACTTAGGCCCGATGGAGCTGGGGGCAGGTTCTCCTTATAGAAGACATGGATGTTCATGAGAATGAAGAACTTCAGGAGAAGCCAACAGAGGACTTGATCCCAATCCCTTTGGATACTTTAGACCCGGATAAGGTCACATATGCTGGAGCATCTTTGGAGAAGCCCTTGAAGGGCCAGCTGACTACATTCTTACAAGAGAACATTGATGAATTTTCTTAGACATCAGCTAACATGCCTGGAATCGACCCTGACCTTATAACTCACAAGTTGAATGTCGATCCAAATCGAACGATGCCCCTTGCCGACCAGGCACTCCTTGAACAAAAAGTGATAAGAAGGAATTAAGACCATGATATTCTAATCTAAAGAATTAGAATTTAATGCCCAAGCTATGGTTTATGTAAACTATAGCCATAATTGAACTTTGATAAGGATTGTTGTCTAACTAAAGCACTGTAAAGCATAATATAACGTAATATATAATCGAGGAATTATAACTTAACATGAAACATAAACATATAAATAATATTAAACTGTGAAGCAAAAGAACCCTAAAGATGAAGACCGGATAAATATAAAGAATCAAGAGATGAAATTAATGCTCTATGTCCATAACAAGGTCATGGGAAGAAGTTCATTAATATGTTCAAGCCTCCATGAAGAATAAGATATCAAAGGACTTCTAGTATCAGTGAAATAATTTGATTTGAAGTATTAAAGATCAGGGGTTCAGTGATTGAAGCAATGCATAATCAACCAAGATGTATCAGTTCAAAATTGTCAAGGAAATTGAATTAAATCAGTTCGTTATTTGTGAACCAGACCATTGCACCAAGCATCAACATATCAGAAAGGATTTAATTCAGTTATACATCATAAATATTTTTGATATAATTATTGAAGACAGGAAGTGAAATTTTGTCTAAGGCAAATTCTTGCCTCATGGTCGCAAGTAAAACTCCTACTTGCTAATAGGAGTCGCCCGTAAGACCCTTGAAATATTTCAAGATCTCAAGCTAGGAGGCACAAGGGCTCATGGTCGCAAGTTAGGAATTTTCTAAGGCGGGGAAAACTTTCTTGTGGTCGCAAGTTAGGGAAGACTTGCTTGTGGTCGCAAGTCAGGAAGTGTGCTAAGGTAACTTTCTTGGCTTATGGTCACAAGTAAACAAGGTAAAGAGTTAGTCATTGTAGTCGCCAGTAAGGAAAAAGGTTTTAAGGCAACTCACTATCACTTTGGTCATAAATCAGCATTTAAAGAACTTCTGTCACACTGTGGTCGCCAGTAACCAGTCAGAGAAAATGTCCAAGGCAACACTATTACCTTGTGGTTGCAAGTAAGAAGAAGGGCAACACATGAATATCATGTAGTCGCCAGTAAATCACTCGGTGATTTTATTAAACATCAGAAGCAACTGAATTATATTGTGTGGACATAAATATGCCACCTGTCCAATTCTTTTGAAGACTACAAAAATAAAAGAGTGAATTAATATTCACTTGGTTATCTTCCTCAACAACTATATTATTTTTACGAGAGCTCCATTAAAGACCTCATTTATTAAGCTTGTAAACACAACGTTGTCCTGTTAAATTTATTGTAGCTAATCATTTGTTTGATTAAATTGTAGTAATCTCAAGGTTTATATTAATAAAATGATATATTCCTCGAATTATTTCATTTCTATTTTGATTTGGTATATATAATGAAGAACTTGAAATAAATTGAAAAAAATTGTAGGTATCGTATTCAACCCCCCTTCTACGATACTTTGGGACTAACAATAGGTATCAAAGCTTGTTGATTGACATACAAATCAAGATCCGGAGAAAGAAACAAGTTCTTGAAAAATTTCTTGAAATTTTTTAATTTTCAAAAATTCTCATTTCTTGAAATTTTTGAATATTAAATAATTTTAATTCTGCCAAGATTATGAACAACCAAAGAATTAGAAGTATGAAGATTTCCCCATTTGACAGAGATAATTACTATCTTTGGAAGAAAAATATGATGATGTTTATGAAAACTTCGAATCCATTATATATTGGGATATTACCGAATGGCCCTTATGTTCCGATGAAAGTAGTTGCTGAATCCACTACTGCAACTAGTGCAATAATTCCTTCCTCATCCACTCCCAGGGATCTGTCTAAATATATGGAGACAGATAAGGAGTTGATAAATCTGGACACAAGCCTTCAAATCATAATAGTGGAATCGACCGATAATGATATGAGTCATCAACTTCTAGGAAGTAATAGTGCAAAAGATATATGGAAAACCATTGAGTTGTTGATGGAAGGTACAGAAGAAGTCAAAGAAAATAGGATGGATATTCTAACGACTCAGTATAAAGCGTTTAAACTTCAACCCGAAGAAACACTGTCTTCACTCTTTGAAAGATATACAAGACTGTTAAGTGAACTGAAACTATAAGGGAAAGTTTATCCGATATGAGAGTCTAACAGAAAGTTTATGCTGACTCTGCCAGTTCACTTGGAGCAGAAGAACACATCAATTAGGGAAAATGCTGAATTTATTACCATGTCGCTGGATGTGATTTATGGAAAGCTAAGAACCCATGAATTGGAACAAGAGTAGAGAGCTATTATATATGGTTCTAGTTCTGTTGACAGTAAGAGTACGGTAATTGTAAAAACCACTGAACTTGTTGTTCGTGAACCTGAAACTCAAGAAGTCAAGGTTGCACCCTCCTCAACAATCAAGGAAATTTTTGTAACTGAAATTACTCATGGTGAGCCAGAGGATGAAAGTGAGTTCTATACTCAGGAAAAACTTGAAGAGTTGGAGGATAAATCTATGGAATACATGGCTGCTAAATTTAGTCATGTTAGATTCAGAAGAAAACCAACTATAAATCAAGGGGTTCATCTGGGAGATTTTAGAAAGGAAGCTACTCGTCAGGATCAAGCTCCAGAGGACACAAGTTAAGCTGGGTAGACAAAAGCAAAACAAGATGTTACAACTGCAATGAGTTGGGGCAGTTTGCATCTGATTGTAGAAAGCCCAAGGCAGCAAAAGAAAAAGATTCCTATAAAAAGAAAGAAACTTATGAAGATCTGAAGAGGCAGAATGAGAAGCTGAAACAGAAGCTGAATGCTTATGTGGTTAAGGAAAAGGGGAGAACGTACATTGCTGAAGAAAAAAGCCGGGATGATACTGATTCGGATGAAGTGGAGAGTATGTGAATCTAGCTCTTATGGAAGACTCTGAAGAGGAATTACAACAATCATCTCAGGTTCCTGAACCTACCACTATTTATATGTCTGTATATGAATACAAATCTACTATGCATGAACTTACTTTAGATTTGTATAATGTTCATACAAGCATGCTTGCATATAAACTTGAAAATGATAAGTTAGTTCTTAGAGCTGAGAGTTTGACTTCTAGAAATAAAGAACTAGAATTTCTTGTAGTTGGCTTAGAAGACCTTAAGCAAAAGAATGAATACTTAGAGAACAAGGTTAAGTGCAACGCAGATATAGAAGCAATTCTTAGAACCCAAATTGCTGATTTAGAAAAGAAGTTACAGGAGTTTAAGAATGCAACTTTGACTCAGAAGGAGATAATAGATAGTCAAAGATTTAAATCTAAGACTTCAATAGGACTTGACTATTTTAAGCTATCCAGTAAGAAATATAGTGGTGCATAAGAGATAAACATGTTTGTCTTATAAAAGGTACCATATGTTATTAAGGATGTTGTATCTCCATTGTTCATTGAGTCTATTTCAGAATCTTTGGATGAAGTAATTTTTCTAATTAATGAGGAATTGATTACTGAGGATAGAGAGAAAGAGAGAGAGAAGGTAGAGGAATCCCCTAAGACTCCTAAGGCTCTAACTAGCAAGGTTAAACCCAAAGCTGACCTAGGTAATAAGGTGGACAAGAAAGGACCTGACACACTTAAGAAACCAGACATCATAGATTACCCTAAGACTGGTGAGAGTGTTAAGGTTAAGGCTAAGAAGAACAAGAATGGCAAGATAGGTGTAAAAAATAAATCTGATTTTACATCTTCCTCATCTGCATCTAGAAAGTTATGTAATAATTGTAATTCTGCTGCACACCTTACACATGCATGCATAAAAGTTAAAGTAGAATCTGTT
The DNA here is from genome assembly GCF_009905375.1 of Apium graveolens. NCBI lineage: Eukaryota > Viridiplantae > Streptophyta > Magnoliopsida > Apiales > Apiaceae > Apium > Apium graveolens. The sequence continues at coordinate 69,637,920 of NC_133648.1, read as the reverse complement.
ACATCTTCTAGTATGCATGTATTGCCTAGTTTTTATGAGCCTTGTGGCGTAGTTGGTTGAATGCCATGTGCATTTGTTACCATGCCTGAGTATTTTAAAGCTTTTTATACAACTGCTAGCACTTACACTGACACTAAGACAAGCATGAATAATGAGTATAAACAAGCAAAGACTGTAGTATCTCATGTCTCTATGTAATGCCCCCAAATCCGGGGTCAGGAACCTGGGTCGTCACGCCATCCTTCACTCATGTGTAACCTGTATTGATTCAATAATCCAACGGACCCCAATCTCCCGCGCGCATACACACACAAGTTATAGCCTTAGAAACGATGTACAAAATGTAATCTTCTTTTATTACACTCAAATGTACTTTATAGAATCTTGAACAATTATTCGTAACCTCTACATGAAGTTACAATAATTACTACTAACATCTTATACCTATCTGGATACTCTGGTCCACCTGAGACAAAGCTGTAAGGGATTTTCCCCACGATTTCAAGTGACTAAGTCCCACGCTGGCATACTGGTAATATGCTGTGTTGTGACATTTAAAAGAAAGCAAGATTGAGCAATAATGCTCAGCCATAATAATCAACAGTATGAAAAGACTGTTAAAAAATTATAATAATCCGTATAAGGATATGTATTTACTCAAAGTAGTTTTCTTGGTGATACACACCTCTTTTCAAAATAATTCTTTGATTGACTTATTATCTTGCAAATACCTTAATGGTAAACCCAACACCTAGGCTTGGGTTACGGTATTGCATCTCAATTCCAATTGGAAGAATATGACATTCACTAGAGCCACCGCATACGATGATCAGTCGTAATACGTAAAATATTAACCTTTTCCACTAGTAGAAGGATGGCACCTTTGTATCCCGGTTATCACCCTTGCCGCATTTGGGCTACGTGTCCCATTTTGGGTATACACATACTTCACAAGTTCCTGAGTACACAGAGTACGTTCGCCTGCGGTACCTTTGGTAGTCTCCCTAGTACACATAGTACTAGAGTCTACCCCCAAGTCCTTTGAAGAATCCTATCATATCTCGAGAACTCGAACCGCATCAAAGTTCCCCAAGCATTTTGTTTGTTGATAGAAACAACTCATCTCATATGTATATATATATGTACTTCCGAAAATTTTCGGAGGAAGTACTAAGGTAATGATAGTTGACCGTTGTCAATAGATAAATAAATAATGGGGAGTTTCTTTTGAAACTATATTCAAAATATATAAGGTATGTTGAGATAATATTCTTCGACGATCTGAAGGTATTAATATGATTTTCTGAAACTCAGAATATATTTTAAAATAGGTTTTATGATTTTTAAATGATATTAAATTAATAATTATTAAATAATTAAACCTTGGATATTTCTTATTTAAAAGAATATTTGAAATAATATTTCTCAACTAATTTATGTTTAAATAATTAAAGTACTCTTTAATAGATATAAGTAATTGAGTTTAAAACAAATAATTGTTGGAGTATACTCCTCCTATTTAAAATGAATATCCGAAATAATATTCATTGTTCGAGTGATTAAATATAGTTGAGGGAATATGATCTTTGGAAATCATTTTAAATAAATTCGAGGTATTTAATACTTTGCAAGTGGACATCGAGTCGCTTGAAATAAAATAAATACGAACTTTTGATCGTCCAAAACATCACCGGGATGATTCCCGGGTTTTTACTATAATATACATACCGACCGACCCTCGGTCTACAATATACATGTCACGCTAATCTCTAGCGTTAACATTTCTCAAATATAATAACTCCGGAATACTTTCGGGTTTTTATAAACTTACACTGGCTAATCCTCGGTCCAAATATATCGTTTCAAATCCGGTACTTTTATTATATCAAAATCATCTTATCTTATAATTTAATATATAATAATTTGTAAATCACCGTAAAATATTTATCATGCATATATTGCAGTATTTAAAAGCAATCACAACACAACAGTTTTTAAAAGGTACGGTTTGAAAACTTGCCTGGAGTCCATGATACGTTTTCCGACTTCATCTCGTTCCGGTTTTTCTAATCAACAAATATCATAATCTTAATCAGTATTCCTAATCCCATCATCGACTTATATTTCTAATAAGTACAATACTTCATAATTTTCAACATTTGACCGACTCGAAATAAGTATCAATCCTTGGTCAAAATGGACGGTCAAAGTAGTCTTCTAGAGTTGACTTTACTGAATGTTACTATTCCGCGACTCGCACTCTAACATTTTTAATAAATCGAAAAATTATTATTCTAATATGAAACCACCTCGAGGAGCTTCTTGAGTGATTTTAATATTTATTATAAAAATTTCATTTTGATAAAATGAATTTAAATAGGTGAAAAGTATTTTAAAAGTTCGGTCAACTACGGAGTTTTACTATTCATACCACTTTACTAAAACGTTGATTTCTCTCGAACCGTTAACTCAATTGACACATCGTTTTTGCGTGCGTGATCTTGAAAAAATTTAGAACACATTATTTGGAAATGGTTTTCTGGTAAAAGGGGTGAAAATCCCGAAGTGGCAATTTTCTAACAGTGGGTTGCGTTGGGTATTTTTACTCCGCGCAACCTCGACTCCGATATTTTTATAAAAAATATTTTTATTTGAAATTTTTGTGGAAGTTAATAAACTATATTTATTACTCTCTGTTAAAATTTCATGATTTTTAAATATTCGTAAGTCAATCATTTCTATTTACAAAGTTCATAATTTGTAGCAGTTTTTGTCGCGTAAATCACTTTTACTAAAACGGTCATAACCTTTGATCCGTAAATCGAAATCAAGCGATTCAAGTGCCTAAACAATCCTTATAATATTTTATATAAAAATAAGGTGTTAATTTTTAAGAAACTACAGCTTATACATTCGGGAACTTCTGCAAAAAACTTATGTTGTGATTTGTTCATTTTAACGAGGTTACGATTACGATTCGAGTTTCGTTTACATCCTAAATCAATATGCAACCATCAACAACCACCATATCATCATCTCAACACTAAATTAACTCAATAACATTATGTTCTTGAGGCAACAAAGATCAACCTTAATACTAACTAACTAAACATCAAGAAAATATCAAATCAATTATCAAAACCATACTTATATCCAAGATCTTACTTTTCTTGAAACTTGAAACTTAAACAAGGTTTGGATGAATGTTTATACCTTTCTTGAAGCTTGTTAATACTTAATAAAGTCATAAGATCCTTGATGAAGCCTTGGTCTAGCTTTAGGAGCCTTAAACTTCCATGAAAAATTAAGAAAACAAGTTAGTGATTTTCGGAGTTACTATTCACCCACCTCAACTTCAAACATTTTTATAAAAATTTAAAACTTCATGTATGGGCTGGAAATTTGGTGCGTGACTTACGTATGATATGAAAGAGGTTTGGTAAAAATTTGGTGATTTTTGAATGAGTATAACATGAGATATGAATTTGTCTTCCCATGGTGTTCTTGAAATCAGCATTGTGTTTTGAAAAGAGAGAGATAGAGAGTTTTTGTGAGTTTCTTGGATGCTTCTTGTGAAATATTGTGATATATGATCTTGTACATATCCTAGTACTACTAAATTAATAGAAATATTTGCTATCCATCCTAGGTTCCAAGCTATTCTACTTGGTTTAGATCCTAGGTTACTATTTACTAGCTTTTAGGTTATCATTCCATCTAGCTAGGTTACTATTTGGTTACTTGACTATGGTTAGTTTCTTACTCTAGTTAGCTTGTATCATTATCTTGGCTCGATATGTTTATTTATTCACTTACGCGCTCGCTCGGTCGCTTATTCGTTTACATAATAAATCTTTGTAAGCGGTTCGTGAGGTAAATCCTTTCTTATACATCCTTTACATTTTGAAGTCTCGTACCTGAGTTTGAATTTGTAGGATTTTAGATTTATAATTGTATCATGATCTTTGTATTCATGGTCATTTTTCAAAGTTCATCTTCTTCGAAAACTAATAGCGTTATATATACTTATTTGGTACGTATAATCACAATATCAACTCGGAATCTTAAATTAAAAACTCATATATGGTGTGGTCGTAAACGTTTTTATTAAACTTCAAGGTTACTATTTATAAAGGTCTTTTGCCGATATCAAAATTTGGGGTTTTTACAGTCTTCCCCCTTAAAAGGATTCCGTCCCGGAATCAGTTTAGAAACAGGCGGGGATACGCTTCTCACATGACAATATCGAGTTCTCACGTTGAATTCGTAGTATTTGATCTCTTCATAATATTTCCACTCGTCCGTAAATTATATTTCAGAGTACTCGTTCTTGTAGACCTATGATCTCTACACGTTGCTCCACATACGCTAAGTCTGACTACAAGTTTATTAGCTCATTTTCAATCATATGTCTAGCGTTGACGGTTTAATTTCCTAACATTGATTCGTGGTACTCGTTATAAACTTGACGACTGTTCGACGATGGTGCTAATTTACAAGCCAACTTTCTTAGTCCTTTAAAGATTTCAACCGGTCCAATAAACCTTGGGTTCAACATTTCTTTACCTTTCGAATCTCATCACTCCCTACCCTGGAGGCACTTTCAACAATACTTGGTCTGTTACGTCATACTTTCTGTCGTTATAGTTCTGGTCCGCATATCTTTAGTGTTCATCCCGGGATGCCACAAGCCGGGTTCTGATAAGTTCTAGAAATTTCTTTGGTCTGTTGGGTCAACTATGGTCCAAGTATCCTCCGCTTACCAACTTCTTCCCAATATAAGGAAGAATGATTATTTCTTCTGTACAAAGCTTTGTAGCCATTCCATGCCCGCATGATAACTCGTTATTGTCAGTAATTCGATTAATGTCAACTCGTCACTTCATCTTTCTTAAAAATCTATAATATAGACTATTAGCGCATCTCCTAGCATTTGGAATCGTCCTTTAACTTATTCGTTTCCCCCTCCATCACTCTTACAATTGTTAGAGTTTCATTTCTTAACGTTTGCCCATTTTGGCGCATCATCTCTGTCGATTATTTTATGTAAGAAGTTCTCGTTGCATTTCTACACGCTCGTCTCCTGTTACACGCTTGGCGTCAGGATTAACATTTCATCCTATAGTAATGTAAGGCACATCGTGGTCCTGTTACCATCTTGAATTAAGTACCATTTCATACACAATCGACTGATACGTTTTAGAATCGTGGAACGCTCAGCTTCCGCTATCGGTCAGACTTCTTTAATCATTCCCCGCAGAATATTTATAGTACTATGATACATTCCGGGCCGTGTTCGTTATTCTCGCTAGTGCCTTAGACGTATTCGTGTTTATTGGGAACTGCTACTAGTGGCTTTTAAAAGGGCATGTACGATCTTCTCTGCCTTCTGTCAGCTCTAATAATGACATCCTTCATTCTTCCATGTTGTCCATCATAAGGGATATCAGCGGCTATTTTCCGTATGCTCGCGTGGTAATTATATCTGTACGAATTTTCCGTCAACAATAGTCGATTCTCTTAACCGTTACAAATAAAAGGCAATCCGATAGACGTATCTTCCATGGTCTGGATAGTCCTCGTATTCTACTTGTCGATTTTAGAGCTCTAAGTCGTGCCTCTGTTCGTTCTTTCTCGCGAAATATCTTAGGAAATAATCCGGTTGTAAAATTAATTCTTAGGTCCTTGCGTGGTGCGATATCACGCGGTCTCTCTATCACCAATTATCTCTTCCGCGTTCATAACAATTTTATAGAGAGGAGATCTATCATTTGCATAATAAAATAAGCGGTCTTATTTAACCCATTACTCAAAATCCTAAAATAGCACGACGGCTTACTTGGTTCTTGATAATCCTCCTCCAGAATTTATTATAATAAACTCTTACTCCCATTTGGGTCATTTACAAGTCACAATCGCTAAAAAATTTTAATCCTCGCCTTTCTGTTTTCATTTTCAACCATGTCGAGTACTTACTTACCTACTCAATGACATCCCTTTTCATATTCGGTCATGACTAGTATCCTCTTAAGTTTCTAGTTGTCTTTAATCCTTCCCGTTATGTGATAAAGGGTTCTCTTCACATTGTCTTAACTTCAAAATACATTCATCCGATCCTTCTCATCAGTTGTTCTGAAATTTGTCATCCTCAATATATCTTATCCTACTTAAAGTGTCAGCCACCATATTGGTCTTTCCTTGATTATAATAGATTTCTCAATCATAGCCCTTGATTAATTTTACTATAACCTCTATCTCATGTTCAGTGTATGAAAAAAAATTTCAAAATTTCCTCATAAGTTAAACTCTTTGTCCCTTTCAGTGCCAAACTTATCGCGATTATTCTAGATTATTATTAGAACACCTTGTGTCATGGTCCTTAAGCCGCATAGACATATCATTATAGTTCACACAAAATTCTCTTTTTATCGTCAGGTATTGCAAAAATTGGGTTGTTACTAATCTTACCTTCACTTTTTCAAAATCCTATTCCTCGAATTCATACACGCTTGGTCTTTCCCGAATTCATTAGTACCTATCCCGATAATGTTTCATAGAAGCGTACCTCACTAATCACGTTGGTATCTCTATTATCATTCTTCTATAACCATGTTAAAGATCTATATAATAATAACTAAACACGTTATTCCCTTTTTAAAATAACTTACTCATTACGATGCTCCGATTGCACCAACATAGCATTGAGTTTTCAGTCTCATATTACAACAATCGATTCTCAACTATACCTCTGTTTGTTCGGAAGGCAATCATCTTTGGAAGAATAATTTTCATGATATCGATGTTATTTAGACAATCTTAACAAGATTTTAAAATAGAATATCTAAAGAAAAAATGAGTTCTGAATAAAATAGTCAAAATACTCAAAAGATTTATAACTTGGAAGAAAAATACAACAAGGATTATCCTTCCATATCCTTAGAATTTTATATTATGATATTATAGAGAATATCCTTTGAAAGAAATGATTGCTGAATAATAACATCATACTAATGATACTTTTAAGATTTCCCCATTGAAAGAATACTTTTCTTTTCGAATAATGAAAGAAATTTCGAATAACATCTTCAACCAAAGGTTAACCATTGAGGTTTCAAAATGATGCTATTTTGAAGGAAGGAATTTTATTCAATGATTAAAAAATAAGAAAGTATATTGTTCTTCAATCACTTTATAATTTTAATTGGATATTCTTTATATAAACGAAAGAATTGAATATTTCATGAACAAAATATTTCATAAAACTGAATATGAATTCTCATTTGAGTGGGCGACCTAGTTAGGTCTCAATTAAATCATTCTTTGTAAATTTCATCAATAATTAAATTTTGCATATATAATGCACTATGGAATAATAAAAATTTGATTGGAAGTGGAACTAGCAAAATAATAACTAGTCCCTATTAAGCAATATTATCAACCGACTAAGAAAATGGCAAGCTCAATTGGTTTGGCCCATAGTAACTAGCTAGGACGATTAACTAGGTTTCCATTGTATTAATTAAAATTTCGAATAGTTAGGAAAATTAACTACTCATTCATGAGAACATATGCAACTAAGCATATTTCAGTTTGTTGGTAAAAAAAATCTCAATATCGTAACCAGTGAAGAAATTTGTGGCTACCCGGATGAAGATTTTAAAATAAAGAGTTTTCAAATTTGGGCCGAGAAAGACAATTATAACTCGGAATCGAGTGGTCTTGGCATCAGAACAATCGATAGCCTCTCATCAAATATTTCTTGCCAATAAAATGGTACTCTCAGAGGTGCCCTCGTTCACATACTTTATCAGATTCTCAAATAGAATTGAATTCGGAATACCAATATCAAATTGATACCCTTACTATGATTTCAAAGTTCAATATATAATTTTATCTCGAATAGAAGAAAAGGATTCCCGAGGAATCTATGGATATTAGTGTTAAGTGGCATTTATATCCACTTATAACGATTCGTAAAGCTTCGAATTGGTGTTTTGTACCCAAGTTATTTGTGTTTTTGATGTATTTTTGTAGTCTTTTGCATTTCAGGCATGGATAAAGGAAGGATGAGGTTTAACATTGTTTTTATGCTAAATTGGTGTTAGGAAGTTGCCTCGGATGTTCGTGTGTTGATCACCATTAGAAACCAGCAAGGAAAACAAAGTTCGGAATTTTTTTCAGTAGGTCAGCGCGTCCGCGCTGTGAGAGTGCGCGGCCGCGCCAGGCCGAAACTGAAGAATCATGTTTCCACTAGAAGATTGATTTTCTGGACTTCTCTTTTGATTGGGCTGCTATATAATGACTCTTTGAAGACGTTTTTCAGAACGGAGACTAAGGAGAAGACGACGAGAAGACCTAGGAGCACAAATACAATAAAGGAGAAGAAAAGCTTGTTTATACTTATGATTCTTTAATTAAGTTGTAATATTGGATGCTAATTTTCTTGTTTGTTGAACTTAAGACTCTTTATTACATACTTTGTTTATTATTCATTCATAAAGACTTAGTTTATTATACCATGCTTTCATCGGAACCCATGGTGATGATGAGTTCGATTATGAACTAATCGTTATCGTGGGGTTCTAACGGATTTACTTATGGATTTCAATAGGTAATTTGTTTCGATACCTTAGTGTGTGGTGATTGTATGATATCCTAGTATTGGTTATGCCTATTCGTCTTGTGAGCGTCGGCAACTTATAAGATAGCGTGTTAATCTCTATTGAATCGAAAGTGAATATAAGGTTTAGAACTTGTCATGCTAGCATAGGTTCATGTATTTGTTATGCATAATTCGTAGGTAATTTTAACCATCTTACTTGCCCTATGTAATCATGATAGATAACTTGTGCATTAAATCATTATGTTGTCAAATTCTATAGACATATAGGTCTCAATATAATTGGTGTCTATTCAGCTTTTATCTCTTTTGTGGATGTCTGGTAGTAGGGTATTCGTACAATGAAAGTTGGCGTATACTAGTTTCGTGTTATCTAATTAGTGTCATCACCATTGCATGCTAAGGTTAAGAAAAAAAAAGCTATTGAATGAAGTATTTAATGAAGTTAGAATCCCATATTTGTGTTATATAAGTAAATCAACCTTAATTCTCTTAGCTAATATTAGTTAGTATAATCTCGTAGTTATAAACAATCTCAACTTGTTATCATCTTAGCATTGAATAATAAACATACAATTGTTGCATAAGTGCATAAATTGAAGTTAACCTAAAAGAGTCTTTGTGGGAACGAACTAGAAATAATTCTATATTACTTGGGAACGCGTATACTTGCGTGTAATTTAGCGCGTGTTTTCGTCCTAACAAATTTTTGGTGCCACTGCCCGGGACTCGTGGTTTACTTTTAGTTTATGTGTTTGACATCAGTGGTCGTTAAAGTTCACTGACTCGGATATTTTACTTGTTTTTGTTGCTTTTTCAGGTACTCTAGAGAGCGTGTATGCTAACGCGTTCTCGATCTCCAAAGAGAACACTGGATAAAGCGGAGGAAGTAGTGGGATAAGTTCTTGTTGAGGAAAAAGTTGAAGAAGAAGCTCTTGTTGCAATGGGAGAACCAGAAGCGAATACGAAAGCTTTGATTGATTAATCTCAGCCAAAGATCAATGACATTCAGTCTAGCATTGTCAGACCAGCCATCACGGCTAACACTTTTGAAATCAAGGCTAGCACAATTCAGATGGTGCAGAAATCGGTTCAGTTTGGGGGTTCTCTGTGGAAGATCCCAACATGCATATTAGATATTTCATCGAGTTCTGCGACACTTTCAAATTCAACAATATGTCTGAAGAAGCTATAAATCTAAGGCTTTTCCCATTCTCTCTAAGGGACAAAGATAAGTGTTGGTTACATTCTCTATCATCAGGCTCTATCACTAAATGGGAAGATCTTGCTCAAAAGTTTCTTACTAAGTTCTTTCCTATGGAGAAGACTGCTGCAATCAGGAGAGTCTTTGTGTGAAGCTTGGGATCGTTATAAGGAGATTCTTAGAAAGTGTCCTCATCATGGGATGCCTAACTGGATGATTATCAACTGATTTTATAATGGCTTAAGAGCACAGTCTAAACTCATGCTCGATGTAACATCAGGTGGAGCCTTATGAGCCAAGAGCTACGATGAAGCTTATGAGTTTATTGAACTGATGGTTGCTAATGAATAACAGAACCCTTCTCAGAGACTAAATCAAGGCAAAGTAGCATACATTTTAGAGGTGGATGCAGCTACTGCTATAGTTGCTCAGCTTAAGGCTTTGACGATGAAGGTGGATTTTTTGGCTAATTATGGAGTTAATCTGATCACTAGTATCTGTGAGCTTTGTGCTGGTGCACATGAGATATAGCAGTGTGTTATATCTAGTGAATCAGCTCAGTTCATGAGCAACTTTCAGAGGTCGCAGCTCCCAGTTCCAGCCACCTATCATCCCAACAACCGCAATCATCCTAACTTTAGCTGGATCAACACTCAGAATGCGGTTCAACCGCCTCATCAGTAGTATGCAGCAAAGCAGTACAACCCTCCTGATTTTTAACAACCGCAATATGCTCCAAGACAACAACTCCAACTTCAGCAGTTACCCCATGGAGGTACAAGTCAAGCTAATGAAAAATCTGAATTGGAGGAGTTGAGGCTCATGTGCAAGAGCTAAGCGGTTTCTATTAAGACCTTGGAGAATCAAATTGGGCAGATTGCTAATGCCTTGCTGAATCATCAATCGGGTACTCTCCCTAGTGACACAAAAGTTCCAGGAAAGAAGAAAGCAAAAGAGCAAGTTAAAGCAATTATATTGAGGTCTGGAAGGGTTGCAAGTAAAGAATAAGCTCAAGTTTTAGAATTTGAAGATATGGCTGAAGAAGATGTGCAGAAGGAAGCAGAAGTGGAACCAAGGAAGAAAACTGTGGAACACACTCCTCCTGAAGGTAATACAGGGGAAAAAAGTTCTATCCTCCACCTCCTTTTCCTAAGAGGCTGCAGAAGCAAAAGTTGGATAAGCAGTTTGCGAAGTTTCTGGAGGTATTCAAGAAACTTCATATCAACATACCTTTCGCTGAAGCTCTTGAACAGATGCCTAGTTATGGGAAGTTTATGAAAGGTATTCTCTCTCAAAAAGTGAAGCTCGGTGACTTAGAGACCGTTGCTCTAACGGAGGAATGCAGTGCTTTACTATAACAGAAGTTGCCTCCGAAGCTTATAGATCTTGGAAGCTTCACTATTTCGTGCACCATTGGAAACTTGTTGTTCGACAAATATTTATGTGGTTTGGGAGCTAGCATCAATCTGATTCCTTTGTTTGTCTTCAAGAAGTTGGATTTACCTGATCAAAAGCCTACTTATATGTCCTTGCAGTTGGCCGATCGTTCTATTACATATCCATGCGGCATTGTGGAGGATGTCTTGGTCAAGGTGGACAAATTCATCTTTCCTGCTGATTTTGTAATTCTTGATTTTGAGGAGGATAAAAAGATTCCCATATTCTTGGGAAGACCATTCTTGGCTACTGGCTGAACCTTGATAGATGTGCAGAAGGGTGAGCTCACTATGCGAGTGCTGGATCATGATATGACTTTCAATGTATTCAATGCCATGAAATTCCCTACTAATAACGAAGAGTTCTTAAAAGTGGAATTGGTCGATTCTGTGGTTACTTCAGAACTTGATTAAATACTATGGTCTGATGCCTTAGAGAAGGCCTTGTTGGGGAATTCAGATAGTAAAAATGATGAAGGTGATGAGCAGTTGCAGTATTTGAATGCTTCTCCTTGGAAGCGAAAGCTAGATTTGCCTTTTGAATTTCTTGGAATGTCAGAACTGAAAAATATTGAGGGGCGTCTCAAGCCATCTATCGAGGAAGCTCCTACACTTGATCTTAAACCATTGCCTGAGCACTTGAGGTATGCTTTTTTAGGTGATGCATCTACTTTGCCTGTTATTATTGCATCTGACCTTTCAGGTAGTGATAAGGAAAAGCTCTTGAGAATTCTGAGAGAGTTCAAATCGTCAATTGGATGGACTATAGCAGATATCAAGGGAATAAGCCCTTCTTATTACATGCATAAAAGTTTGCTAGAGGAAGGAAGCAAGCCGACTGTTGAGCAACAAGGGAGGCTAAATCCAATCATGAAAGAAGTCGTGAAGAATGAAATTCTCAAGTGGCTAGATGCAGGGATCATCTATCCTATTTCTGACAGTTCTTGGGTGAGCCCAGTTCAAAGTGTGCCAAAAAAAGGAGGCATCATAATTGTTGCTAATGAGAAGAATGAGCTCATTCCTACTTGAACAGTCACGGGGTGGAGAGTTTGCATGGATTACAGGAAGCTAAACAAGGCCATGAGGAAGGATCACTTTCCTCTTCCTTCTATTGGTCAGATGCTTGACACGTTGGATGGGCATGAGTACTACTATCTTCTGGATGGTTATTTAGGTTATAATCAAATTTGCATCACTCCAGAAGATCAGGAAAAGACTACCTTCACTTGTCCGTTCAGTACTTTTACCTTCAGAAGCATTTCTTTTGGGTTGTGTGGTGCACTGCCACATTTCAGAGATGCATGATGGCTATCTTCTCTGACATGATTAGTCAGAATGTGGAGGTGTTTATGGATGATTTTAATGTGTTCGGGGATTCTTTCGACGAGTGCTTGCAGAATCTTGGTGCAGTTCTTAAAAGGTGTATTGAGACCAATTTGGTTCTCAACTGGGAGAAATGTCACTTTATCGTGCAATATGGAATTATTCTTGGGCACAAGGTCTCTAGTAAGGGTTTTAAGGTGGATAAAGCCAAGGTGGGGGTCATCAAAAACCTACCTCCACCAATTTCTGTTAAGGGCGTCCGCAGCTTTCTCGGTCATGTAGGCTTCTATAGGCGGTTCATCAGGGACTTCTCTAAAATCTCTAAACCGTTGTGCAATTTGCTAGAGAAAGATGTTCCTTTTAAATTTGATGATGGGTGTCTAGCTGCTTTTGAGATCTTAAAAAAGAGCTTAATCACGACACCTGTCATAACTGCACCTGATTGGAATGAGCCTTTTGAAATGATGTGTTATACAAGTGACTATGTAGTTAGAGCATGTTAGATATATTTGAGATGTCATGTCTAATATGATTTGTGTTTAGTTTTCATATCTTAACAACATGACATATTAGGACTTATTGAAATCAGAACTTACTGAAGTCAGAACTTAATATCAGAACTTTAGTTACATATCAGTACTTAAGTGCGGGAAGACTTTCAGTTAAGTAATGAAGCTGATTTACAAGAGAAGATCGAGACTAAAATAATAGAAGATATGCATGGAAAAAGTTAGAGGACTAGAAGACTTGTAGAAGATATCTGATTAATATATTTTAGGAGACAGAATTGTATTCCATATCAATTAGAATATATCTTGTAACTGTGTACTATATAAACACAGCTTAAGGTTTACACTATATGTGTTATCATTATCGAGAAGATTATACATTGTAACCTAGCAGCTCTTACTGATATTTGTTCATCATTGAGAGAGAACAACAGTTCATATTGTAACAGAGTTTATTGAATATACTTGATCTTTGTTACATACTTGTGTTCAGATCGATTTAATTGTATAAACACTGTATTCAACCCCCTTCTACAGTGTTGTGTGATCTAACAAGTGGTATCATAGCCTTTCTGTTAACACACTTACAGTAAAGATCCAAACAATCATGTCTGAAGAAACACAAACCCCAACTAAGCCTACCAAAACTCAAGAAACTCAAAACACTCAAACCCACAGTCGATATGAGACTATTAGGGTTCCCATACTGAGACCTTCTGAGTATCCTATATGGAAAGTGAAGATGGCTATGTTTCTGGAAGCTACAGAACAGAATACCTTGACAGAATTAATGAAAGACCATATAAGCGTACCAAGCTCTCTGTTGCAGTTGCTGATCAACCAGCAAAGTCCATACCAAATGAGAAAGGTGATTACACAGCTGAAGACATCTCATCTATTGCCAAGGATGCAAGGGTAAGGCATTTTTTTGCAAATTGCCATCGATAATATTATGTCAAACAGGGTAATTAATTGCAAGACTGCAAAAGAGATATGGGATTCTTTGGAGACAAGATGCCAGGGAACTGATGCAATCAAAAAGAACAGGAGGACTATACTCACTCAAGAGTATGAGCACTTTGACTCAAAAGCTGATGAGTCATTAACTGACTTATATGACAGGTTTGTCAAACTCTTGAATGATCTGTTACTGGTGGACAAGGAATATGATCTTGAAGATTCAAATATAAAATTCCTTTTAGCTCTTCCTGGAAATTGAGATTTGAAGTCTACTACCATAAGAGACAATTATAACCTTACTGAAACTACTCTTGATGAAATTTATGGTATGCTCAAGACTTATGAACTTGAGATGGATCAAAGGAGCAAGAGGCATGGAAGAAAGTCAAGGACAGTTGCTCTTAAAGCTGAGGAGGAATATCCTAAAGTGGCTGCCTCAAAAAGGGGCAAAGGAAAGGCTCTCATCATAAAGTCAGATTCAGAGTCATCATATTCTGATGATGATGATTCAGAAACTGAAAGTTTACCTGAAATGGATGCTGATGCAGAGATGATGCAACTGTGTGCTCTTATGGTGAAGGGTATCACAAAGATAGCCTACAGGAAATTCAGAAAGGGCAAGAAGTTATCCAGGAAAGGTGGAAGTTCTGATAAGAAAGGGTTCAGAAAGTCTGAAGGCAAAGGAGAAAAGTCTGACAGAGGAGACAACTCAAATATAAAATGTTACAATTATGGTGAAAGAGGGCACATATCTCCTGAATGCAAGAAAGGAAAAAGTGACAAAGGCATGGCACTTGTCACAAAGAAGAAAAGCTGGACAGACACTTCAGATTCTGAAAATGAGGTGAACTATGCCTTGATGGCAAATGCTGATAGCAATACTGAAATCGCTGAATTGAAGGTGCCTCAAACAACTTATGCTTTTCATACTGATGATATTACTGAGTTGAGATTATATCTTAAAACCATGTTTATTAGTTATAGAGATCAGACTTTAACATGTGAAAGATTAACATCTGAAAATCTTACTTTTAAAAACAGAAATGACTATTTAGAAAAATAGTTAGTTTTTCT
The DNA here is from genome assembly GCF_009905375.1 of Apium graveolens. Classification (NCBI taxonomy): domain Eukaryota; kingdom Viridiplantae; phylum Streptophyta; class Magnoliopsida; order Apiales; family Apiaceae; genus Apium; species Apium graveolens. The sequence continues at coordinate 69,622,794 of NC_133648.1, read as the reverse complement.
TCATCAAACTAAGAAAAAAAAAGATGATGTTTTGTATGTTAAAGATGAAGTACTAAAATTGAATGAATCTCTAAAAACTGATTTAGAAAAGGAAAGAGAGATCATCAGAACTTGGACTAACACTAGCAGAACAACTCAGGATATACTAAGTAGTGGAAACTGGAAAGAGGGCTTAGGTTATGGAGATGATAAAAGTGAGAAAGGAAATGTGAAAATTGAGCCAATTGTTGTTAAACAAACTGCTAAGCCCAAGGTAAATCCTGTTAAGTTTGTAGCAAAAACTGTAAAGTCTGATTCTTGAAAAGATGAAAGAGTCTAGGACAGAAGTCAAACAAAAGTCAACTTCTGACAAATTAAAACAGGATAAACCAGCTGAAGTAAACATAGGCTTAATGACAAAGAAGCAACTTAAGCATAAGCTGAAAGAGATTAGAAATGTCAACAAGGTAAAAGAAGCTAGGAAAAATAGGAATGGAAAGGAAGGTGTGAATAAAAGCAATAATTATATGCCTGTTCCTAATGCTCCTAGAAAGAAATGTTATAACTGTGGAAACTATAACCATCTTGCTTCTTTTTGTAGGAAAAATAAAGATATAAATTCTTTACCTCCTAGATCAGGAGTTAAGAGTCAGTCTGTCAGGTTTAAACCACAAAATCCTTGTTTTCATTGTGGTAGTTTATGGCATTCCATTTATACTTGTAAGGAATATCATAGTTTGTACTATGATTATTATCAAATAAAACCTTCTTTGAAGAAAGTTAGTTTAATTCCTTCTAGTGTAAAGTCTGATATAAATTGTGATGAACAGCAAGTTAGCATAAACTCTGAAATTAAATCCGCTAAAAATGCTAACAAACTTAAAAAGGCCAAAGGATCCAAGCAAGTCTGGGTCCTTAAAACTAACCAATAGTGGTCTTTGTGATTGCAGGGCAACAGGATAAACATCCTAGTTCTGGACAGTGGATGTTCAGGACATATGACTAGAAATAATGCCCTGCTATCAGACTTTATGGAGAAAGCTGGCCCAGGGGTTTATTATGGAGATGGCAACATGGGAAAAACTCTGGGATACGGCAATATCAATCTTGGGAATGTCATTATTGAATCAGTAGCTCTTGTCTCAGGACTTAAACACAATCTGCTAAGTGTGAGTCAAATCTGTGACAGAGGTTATCATGTGGATTTCTTTAAAGAACACTGTGAAGTTGTAAGTAATTCTACAGGCAAAGTTGCTCTGAAAGGTTACATACATGGTAACATATATGAAGCCAGACTTTCAACAAATTATGATGGTTCTGCAATCTGTCTGTTGAGTAGAGCATCAATTGAAGAAAGCTGGAATTGGCACAAGAAACTCTCTCTCATTTAAATTTTAACAACATAAATGAGCTAGTAAAGAAAGATCTTGTGAGAGGACTGTCAAAATCAGCATTTTCTCTTGATGACCTTGGTGATTCATGTCAAAAGGCAAAACAAAGAAAATCTTCATTCAAGAACAAAACTGAATCTTCAATTCTTGAGCCTTATCACCTACTGCATGTTGATCTATTTGGTCCAGTCAATGTCATGTCTATTGCAAAGAAGAAATATGTTATGGTTATAGTGGATGAGTTCACAAGATACACTTGGGTGTATTTCTTGCACAAGAAAAATGAAACTGCATCTATTCTAACTGATCATGTCAGACAGCTGGATAAATTGGTCAAAGATTATGTCAAAATTATAAGAAGTGATAATGGCACTTAGTTCAAGAATTCAATCATTGAAGAGTTCTGCAAAGAGCATGGAATAAAGCAGGAATTTTCTGCACCTGGAACTCCACAGCAAAATGGAGTTGTAGAAAGAAAGAACAGGACTCTCATTGAAGCTGCATGAACTATGCTTGATGAAGCAAAGCTACCAACCTACTTTTGGGCTGAAGCTGTGCAGACTGCTTATTTTACACAGAATGCTACACTCATAAACATACATGGAAAAATACCATATGAGATGGTGAAGAAAAAGAAGCCAAATCTGAAATACTTTCATGTATTTGGATGCAAGTGTTTTGTTCTTAAGACTCATTCTGAACAGCTGTCAAAATTTGATCTAAAAGCTGATGAAGGAATTTTTGTTGGATATCCACTTTCCACAAAATCCTTCAGAGTCTAAAATTTAAGAACAAGGGTTGTCATGGAATCTATCAATGTATCTTTTGATGATAAGAAGATTACTGGACTTGAAGATTTCAATGATCATGATCAGCTGAGATTTGAAAATGAAAATTTAAATTATGATTTTGTAAATTCTGATGACTTAAATCCTGATCTTGTAAGTTCTGATGGGTTAAGTTCTGATGTCATTGAAACTGTGGTAACTACTCCAAGGGATAATGCAGCTGTTTAGGGGGAGCCAGCTGCAGATCCTACCACAAATCAAGACTCTCAAGAAGCATCAGAACCTGTCACTAGCTCTTCAAGTTCTGATTCATCAAGTTCTGATGAGCCAAATTCTGATAATTCTGGAAACTCTGATACTTCAAATCCTGAAGGATCCAACTCAAACTCTGAAGTTTCAGAGAGCATAGTTACAGGGGGAGCATCAGAAAATGCTGATGGAGACATCATGGATCATGGGGGAGGATCCAGTTCTAGAAATCAACTTCCATCTGCAAGGAAGTGGACCAAATCACATACACCTGACTTAATAATTGGAGATCCTGAAGCAGGTGTCAGAAATAAAACAACAACATCAAATGAATGTCTCTATCATTCCTTTCTATCTCAAACTGAACCAAAGAAAGTGGAAGAAGCTCTTCAAGATGCTGATTGGGTGCAAGCAATGCAGGAAGAGTTAAATGAATTTGAAAGAAATAAAGTTTGGACCCTAGTGCCAAGACCAATGAACAGATCCATTATTGGAACAAAATGGGTGTTCAGAAACAAAACTAACATTGATGGCATAATTAAAAGAAACAAATCAAGGCTGGTTGTAAAATGCTACTCTCAACATGAGGGTATTGATTATGATGAAACATTTGCACCAGTTGCTAGACTGGAAGCCATAAGAATCTTTTTGGCTTATGCTGCTCACAAGAAGTTTAAAATCTTTCAAATGGATGTGAAAAGTGCTTTTCTCAATGGAAAATTGGAAGAAGAGGTATATGTTGAACAATCTCCAGAATTTGTAGATCCAAAATTTCCTAATCACGTCTACAGAATTGATAAAGCACTTTATGGCCTTAAGCAAGCTCCAAGAGCATGGTATGAGACTTTAACTCAATTCCTTCTGGAAAGTGCATTTCACAGAGGTACAATTGATAAAACACTGTTCTACCTCAACCATGGAAAGGACTTACTTTTGGTACAGATATATGTTGATGATATCATATTTGGTTCTACAAATGCCAAACTCTGTGAAAAGTTTACATAGCTAATGCTGTCAAGATATCAAATGAGTATGATGGGAGAACTTAGCTATTTTCTGGAACTTCAAGTCAAGCAAAATGAAGAAGGTACTTTAATCTGTCAATCTAAGTACACCAGAAATTTACTCAAGAAATTTGGAATGCAAGATTGTTCAACTGCATCCACTCCCATGGCCATTACAACAAAGTTAGATAAAGATACTGGTTCATCAGTAGATATTACTAACTACAAAGGTATGACTGGCTCTTTACTCTATTTAACTACAAGTAGACCTGATATCATGTATGCTACCTGTCTTTATGCAAGATTTCAGGCTGATCCAAGAGAACCTCATCTAATAGCTGTGAAAAGAATTTTTAAGTACCTCAAGTGTAATACCCGGGATTTTCGCGACTTGTATTGCGTGTTTATTATTATGATAAAATATATGGTTAGTTGAAAAATATGTGTGGCATGATTGTCGGATATGAAATTATGTGTATATGGTGATTACATGCTTATGTGGTTTGTACATGTTGGTATGTATTATCAGTTTTATTTAAAATGATTTTTTAACTGAATTATTATGTGAAAATGGAGTTTTTAATGCCTTTAAAATTATTGATAAATTATTGAGAGATGATAAATTATGAGAATTGTTTTATGTTTTATAATCTCTAGAATACTTCTGTGAATTCTTTAAAATGGTAGTTCGATTTATTTTAAGGAATATGTATTTTAAAATAATTTTATACTTGTTATTGTGTTCATCGACTCAGTATCTTCTAAAATGCATATAAAATAACTAATATGCATAAAAATCATGAAACTTGTTTCGTTATTTCCAGAATATTAGTATAGACTTTTTAAAAATATAAGTTGAATTTATTTGAAGCATTTAGTATTTTAAAATGATTTTACAATCTTTACTCTTTTAAAGTGTCCAATACTTGTAAAATCGATATTATATTAATTACACATTCAAAAATTATTTTAAAAATATGGGGGGAAATCTAATTTTATTATTTACATTTTTAAAAATAAAATATTTATTTTTATGAATTATTATCAAACCATTACGAGGAGGTGTATATTAATCATATAGTTTTTGTTTATTAAACAAAATAAAAGAATTGTTTTTTAGATGAAATCCTATTACTACCCAAACCCCCACCCACCCCGTACACTCGCTCTCTCTTTCTTGTAGACTCTAGAACTCTCTCATCTCTCTCATTTTTTTTTATCTTTCTTCTTTGCAAAACTCCAGGGTTCCTGCGGTTTTGGGCTCTAGTTGCTTCCAGCTTCTTCCGTTTTTGGTGAATTAAACTCGGGTAAGAAGCTTTACTCTTGAATCGGTGGAGTTTCGAAGCAGAAACCCCAATCAGGACACCGTCAGAATTCTGCCGCCACTGGCAGTGCTCCGGTGAGTTAGTGGTGGGTGGTGATGCGTATTTGAGCCTTGAAGATCATAAAAACATTGATTTGATACTTGTATGCTGTATTCAATAATTTTTCAGATTTTAAACTTTTCCGATTATGAGTTTTGATTCGGTAAATAGTTATTTTGATTATTTAGTTGATATTCTTGCATGAGTATTGTTATAGATAATTTTCAAAAAATTATGGTCCTAAACCTATGGTTGACTTGTTTAGTATATTTATAGTCCTAGCTTTTATTTTTTTAAATAGGTTGTGTTAAAATCTTTATCGGAGACTGCCCTTCCCTGTTTTTGTAGCTCTGTTGTGGGGATGTTAAGTTCCAATCTTGTGTGTATTTCCTATGTGATTATGTGCTCTTTGAAGTCTAGATCAAATACAAAAAAATGAATTTCTAGATTTTATTAATTGAGCTAGGAGATATAATCGATTAAATGGCATATGTACATAGTAGTTTTGACTAGGATGTTCTGCCTCTGTTTTTGGTTAGAAATCTAGGTAGCTTACTTCTTTTTCTAGGCAGTGAGGTGTGTATATTATGTTCTATTCGGAGTCTAGTTTAAGTCCTCAAAAATTTCAGGTCATTTCAATTAGCGAGCTATGAGATATTAAGGTTTTAGTGAAGCTTGCGCAGAGCAGCTAAACCTCTCGGGTTGCTGACTTTGAGACAGCGTTTCAACCTTTTAAACTGGTTTATTTAATCTGAAATTTTTACTGTAGATAGAGGGGTGGTACAGAGTGATCCCAGAAAAATTTCATGTACAAATATTAAATTTTCGATTTACTAAAAATGTTTGAGTGTGGGTGGTACCAAACTAACAGCTCTGTTTTTTTAACAAATTTTGGTCGATACTTGGCCTAGTAAAACTGATATTTTTTTTAATTCAAAATTTTTGTGACAAAAAGATACGCTGATTAGTTTTGCAACAAAAGAGGTTTTATACTCAAACGATGATTTTCAGATTTATGAAAATTATTAGAGTGCAAGTTACGCAGAATTTCCAAACTGATTTCTTCTAAGTTTAGATTAACACTTGGCTTTGTTAGAATACTTGTTTCGAACCAAAATATATTAATGGGTGGGTATGATACTAAAGATGGTATTAAATATTATTTCATGTTTAAATGTTGAACTTCAATTTATTAAAAATATTAGAGCAGGGATCACGAAATAAGGAGTCTCGAGGAGTTGACTTGTAACTCATCATTTTGTGTGTCGGTCTCGATCACGTTTAAAAACTTACTTCTAATCAGTTAAAGAATAAAAGTTATAGAGGGTTATTTAGTTAGTGATGCCAAGAAAAAGATTAGGTATTTTTATAAATAACTTTTGAGTCGCATAAATGTGCAAGGTGATTTATTTAAGTGTTTACTCGAGTTGAAGTTGTGATGCTAAATTATTTATTTGTGAGTTAATGTCATTGTTAGTTGGATAATCACTTTCAAGGCAAGTTTATTTTTAATAGTTTAGCTGCATGTCAAGGCAGGTTTATTTTTAATAGTTTAGTTGCATGTCAAGGTAGGTTTATTTTGATAGTATAGCTGCAAGTCAAGGCAGAATTACTTCTTTTCATGTTAAATGGAAAAGTTTGAGATGGATAAGAATATTGAAATGACTTGTGGATTGTATTTGTGGTGTGGTTATCCAGGGTATTGTCCATATTACGAATAAGTCATGCCGAATTTTCCGTAGAAATATTAACTTAAGTTACGCGTTCTCGTGTTAAATAATATTCTGAGTTGGTAGTAAGTTATAAACTATAATGTGTGCTACTTGTTATGTGCTATATAGTGTGCCATATATAAATATCGTGAAAGGGTAGAAATAGGATAGTCATTTCAGAAGAATACTAAAGTAGTATCTTTTTGCTTATAATAGGATCGGGCATTAAGGGCGTGAGACCAAGCAAAGGCAAGAGAAAGGGAGAGTTGTATAGTAGTTCGGTAGATACAGATTGTTCGAGATGAACAGAACCAGACGTTGGGGATCAAGACTGAAGTTGGATAAGATTTCATATCAGACCGTAGTAACCGCATTAGCGACATATCAAAGAATTAAGAATAGGAAATGGTGACGTCTTGAGAAAGCATCATGAGATATTTGTGTTATTGCGAGTGTGCTAACTGCAAAAAACCCAAAGGCAAGTATCCCTATCATCACTTATCGTTCAAGTGATATTTATGTTAAATTTTCTTATGCAAGTATTGTTTTACCTATTCTCAGTTCGGAATAGATAAATGTTTTACATATCGTTGAATTAAATGATTCTTTTTATGCAAGTAGTGATTTTACTTATCAAACGAATGGATTTATAAATGTTTTGGGTTTTGAGAAAAATGAGTTGGTTTTGCGAATATTTCTTGTAACGTCCCCAAATCTGGGGTTAGAGGATTTGGTCATCACTATGGAACCTCAATCCAAATTAACCTGTTTAATCAATAATTAAATGGCAGCGGAAGATATTTATCAAAAATGACCCCAACTAATCCAAGATCTTTTAAGGTTACACTTCCAAGAAACAAGAAATCCAAATTTCACAAATAATTTTCACTTTCTTTTAAAACTCTTTTCAACAAATTCCAAACTCAAAGCTAAACCCCCAAGTATAACTTCGAAAAGAAGTACACTAGGCCCAAAAATAATACAATTATAATATAATATAATATAAACAATTTTACACAATAAAACTTACACTAGTTCGTAAACCCTGGAATAATCACCTTCCAAAAGCTTCTTCTTTGCTTCCTCGAATTATACAGCTAAACAGCGCAAGCTAATCCTCACCGGAGGTCAAATTTAAAAATAGGCAAGTATGAGCGAAATAAATGCTCAGCAAGATCATTATAGCGAATATAGGGTCATTTTGATATAAAACCGACATCTGCATTGGAGCAGAACATTTAAAATCATAATTGCTGAACCAGAAAACTCTTTTTGATATTTTCAAGCGAAAGGCTTCAGCAATACTTTGAATCTTGACGAGAATATAACTCGTAAAACCGTGTTTACGGAAATATCGTAAACAACAATAACAAGAAGCAATGATTATGGAATGAATCATAAACTTTACTCAAAACCGAACTCTTGATATTAATACTTATTTTGCTATCATATCAAATTAGATATTAATACGAACTTTGATGCTCACTGCCTACCCGCGCTAAAATAGGGAAGTCAACATTAATCATCTGCATTAATACCACCTTTGATATTTAACAACAACTTAAATATCAACATCAATCAGCAACTGAATTAAAACTATATTCCACCTTTATTCAAAACCAAAACAGTTAATAAATCATTCCTTATAAGATTATCAAAAGTAATATAATAATTTAGATTAGAATCCTCGGACGACGGTGTGTTGCCGCTGGTGATCAGCCGCGGAGGAAAACCGGTATGCCTAAGCATATCCAACTAAACAAATGAGGCACCCAAGGCACATATTGGCCTATTGGTATTATATCCTGTATAATACCTCACTCTCCGTTGGACCGCCGCCGCGGCCTCTTACGCATCCATCCAATCTTAAAACGTTTTATTGAGAGGGGTCATAAAAACTCGACAGCCTTATAAACTTTTATTCCCCCATTTACTTGGACAGGAATACTCGCAAAACCAACTCATTTTTCTCAAAATCCAAAACATTTATAAATCCAGTATTTTGATAAGTAAAATCACTTAGCTATTCTGAACATATAATAGCAGAAGAATACTTGGATAAACAGAATTATTTAATTCAGCGATATGTAAAACATTTATCTATTCAGAACTGAATAGGGAAAGCAATACTTGCATGATAAGATTTAAAATAAATACCATTTAAATAATAAGTGATGATAGGGATACTTGCCTTTGGGATTTAGTAGTTAGTCACACTCGTAAATACGCATATATTCTGACATTCGGTCTCAAAACATCACCGCCTTTTACTTCGCTAAATCTTTGATCTGCTACTCATGCAGTGCTGCAACCCAATATTCCACACTACTTAAATCTAGTCTTCATCCATGCCATCTGGTCCTGATCATCTTGAAAGGCTCGCATCCATAATTAAAATATAGAACTTTAATCGTCTAATCGATAATCACTCGACGAACTGCGCGTCAAAAGCCTATCGTCTACCCATACGATAACCCACACATAAATATAACAGACAAATACTGGACTCTTGATCTACATACACACGTACATAACACGTAAACGCATAACTCACGTATCACATAATTCATATCACATATGACTCGGTTCACCAAAAGGTTTGACTCGATATGTTTAAAACTGAAATCGGGTCAAAAATATGATTTATCGATCAAAAATTGACTAAGAATGATGTAAAACAAGCGACCTTTTGAAACAAAAGGATCTGGGTCTCGAAAGTATTTTTATTGAAAGCGGAATATTTTTCTGAGTCTAGAGGCGTTCGTTTCGTATTAAACGGACGAACGGTTTATTTATTATGAATAAAATAAGAAATAAATAGAAACAAATCAATTAATAATAATATTAATTGATTTTTAAATACCAAAATATAATTTTTAAAAGCTTAAAACAATTTTAGGATTTATTTGAATTAATTATAAATAATTGTATTATATTTAACGATTTATAAATAAAATTAGTCGATTAAATGAATTAACCAATTAATTAAACCTTTAAATAATTAATTAAAATAAATTATAAATAATTAAAACAAATATGAATTTTTGAAATTAATAACAGAAATAATTCTTGAAATTTAAAACAATTAACAACATAATTTTTGGAATTATAATTAATAAGTAAATGATTTTTGAAATAAAATAAGAAATGATTTTCAAAATCAGAAAATGATTTTTTTTAAATAAAAGTAAAAAGAAATAGCAGAAACAGGTTTTTATAACAAAGGAACCAAGTCTGCGGATTACAACCGGGTCGGGGTTAGAACCCGATGGGTCGCCAACCGGGTCGTCAAGAACGCCGGCCGGAGACTGGGCTGTACCCAGAAACCGGCGGCTCTTGCCGATTCCGGCGAGCTGAAAACCACCCCTTAAACACGTCGATTCCACATTGATTTCCAGCCGAAAATCATCCCTTAGCCCCCAGGAACACGTGAACAACCACAACAATACCCGACATCACCGGAAACCGAAAATCCGACTTTGAACTCCATTAAAACAGGCCACTTAGCTCAAGAACTCCGGCGAAGTCATTTTTCACGATTTCTTGACCAAATTCAGCAAACCACATCTCAAAATAACGCTCAGACTACGTACAATCTAAACCCACTACTCAAATCAACAAACGATTAACAATAAATCGAGAAAAATGAACTAAAATTTCAAAAAATTTATGAACTCGGTAGAATCATCGAGCAATAGAACAAGCATAAAATTATCAGTAATCGATTGTAAATAATCATGTAAAGCTAATCATAGCATCAAGACAAGCCAAAAATCCTTATACAAGAAACCCCCAAATCGAACATAAACCCTAAAATTACGAATTGAAAAATTATCTAACCTCGAATTAATTTGATGATATAAAATGATAGAGGATTGTCTGCGATTCATTTTGGTTACTCATACTTGAAATTTGGAAATCAGAATCACCTTCAAATTTGGGTTTGATTCTCAGAACTTTTCAAGAACACCAAGAACACATTTTCAAATAATTTTCAGAAAATCAAACTTCAATTACTACATGATATTGAACTCTATTTTTGAAGTATAATATACCAAATTGACCAGAAAAATATTATCTACACGATAGAAGCATCAAATCACATCAACAACATCAAGAACAAATTTTCATAATTTAATTATCAAATAATTCGAATATAAATAAATAAATAAGAAAATTACCTTAATTGATGCACTAAAATGGTTGATTGATTCAGAAAGTACTTTTTGAGAGCTTCGATTTGATATATTACACGCCCGAATCGGAGTTCGGTAACGTCCTCGTTCGTGCGTTTGATTCTCAGGAACGTATCGTTTCTAGGGTTTTTCTCCTAGTATTTACGGTATTTTAACTGGTTACAAATGAATAAATGAAATAAGAAATAGGCTATTTATATTTACGGAATATTGGTACGTTCTGGATCGTTTTGGGTCGTTAAATTAGTTGCTTAGCCGCTAAGTAACTGCAAAACGATCCAAAAATAGATTACTTAGCCGCTAAGTAACTATAAAAACGATACAATTTAATACCAGAATTGGATAATTATCAAAACCGAGCTTTTCATAAAATACCATATACGAAAATAATGTAAGAATATCCTGTCTCTCGAGAATACGGGTTTTGTTGATTTATCGAAATAATTATCGTATCGAAAATCTTGCGCCGGGCCGCACACGGATCAAATCGCAATCCAGATCGAAAATGTCAAAACACGGAAAATGTCCGAAATTACCAGATTAGGTTAGTAAGGAGTTTTTGGAAGAGTTTCGGGTTGTAAAAACGCAAAAATAGTTGAAGTTGGAAGATTCCCGGCTTTATAAAATAGTTTTGTAATTACTCAAAAAATAATTAATAAATATATAAATCATTATAAAATCATCTAACAATCCAAAAATTACGAAAAAAATATCACAATTATCTATATCTTATTTTGTACATATAAAAATTGAAATACTCAAATAATATCACGTATAAACACCCAAACATCTATTCCAATTATCAGATAATTCACTAAAATTCACATAAAATCACATAAATAATTTCATATAATAATAATAATATTTGAAAATATGGGATATTACAATCTACCCCCCTTATAAGGATTCCGTCCTCGAAATCAGCAGAAGAAAGCACTTAGGGTCTTGTTACCAACTTTCCATTTCCAAATAACCTCAATTTTTTATAATCTCAAATGAATCTTGTATTCCTTGTATAATGAAACTTTTACAGGAGCTTCGCTGTGCACCATTGTTCCATCCACCTCTTTTGACCAATTCCTCAATAGAATCGCTTTTACTGATCGCGAGAAAGAAGAATAGAGAGAAAGATAGAGAGAAGAAAAGAAAGAGAGATAAAGAGAGAAATAAAGAAACAGATTGACTTCGCTATATGCTAATGATAGTTTAATCGCATTGCACTCCACTGTCGTCCTTCGTAATTCCATCACATCGCCTTACTTTGACTTGACCAGGATACTTAGCTTAACTTGATTCGCATACTTTCGAATATTTGGAATGATAAAATCATGGAATTTCAAAAAGAAAAGAATTTGATGCCATAACGGGACCAAAATCTGAATTTGAGAAAAAGTATTGTTGAAATAAATGAATAATTGAGAGATCAATATGATCAAACGAACTTGGTATTACGTGCCCAAATTAAGACACTACTAAAGGTTGTTAACCTTCATGTATTCACAATACACACAAGTGATGGCGTCCCATCCAACTCCTATCACACAGACATGTATAACTTGTGTCCCCTATAATTAGGGTTGTTCATCTCAGTCAGAATGAAAGAATATCAAAGGAATTCAAAATCAAATGAATAAAACTGAAAAGATTTCAAAGCTGATATTTCTTGTTAGGTCACACACACTGTAGAAGGGGGTTGAATACAGTGTTTATCATAATCAAATCGAATTAAAGAACACAAGTAACAGAAAACAAGCTTTATTAAACTCTGTTATAATATGGAACTGTCCTCTCTCAGTGATGAACAAACTATCATGAGAGCTGCTAGAGTTACAACGAATATTATTCTCGATAATGATAACACATATAGTGTAAACCCTATGTCTGTGTTTATATACTACACAGTTACAAGATAATCGCTAATTGATATAGAATATAATTCTGCTTCCTAAAATATATCAATCAGATATCTTTTCTTCCAAGTATTCTATTGTTCATAGAATTCCTTGTTCATGCATATCTCTTCTTGCGTTTGTCTTGATTTTCTTTCCTCTCAATCTGCCGCCTTCCTTATCTGAAAGTCTCCTTAAGTCCTGATATTATCTCCTGATAAATATCTCCTGATAACTTAAGTTCTGACCACTTAAGTTCTGACTTCAGTATAAGTACTGATTTCCAGTTAAGTACTGATTTGTCCTGTTTAAGTAAGATCTGAAAACTAAACAAAAATCATATTAGACATGACATTATCAAATATATCTAACAATCTCCCCCAACTTGTAAATTAGCATAATATAAAAGTTTAACATATATTTGATGATGTCAAAAACATTAAGTACAAATGCATGAGAATTTGACTAGATAACTACAACTTATAGTCCTTAAAGCTTTACCAACTTAACAACTTCAATCTGTATACACATCAGAATTTGAGCAGTTATAGATCTTGACTTGGCTTCAATTACTGATCTCTTTGATATCAGGAGTTGTTCTGAGATAGTTCTTTAACAAACATCTCTCAGCATATTTAAGTTCATCAATCATCCTCCTTTTAACATTCTTCAATTAAACTGTATCTTCACCAATTTGAAAGATAGCAGCCCTGAGATCTTTTATTCTGGCTTTCCTTATGTCCTGATCCAGTCTGATCAAATATGCCTTGTCAGACTCAAGATTGAATTCTACAGCCTTATAACCCAGAAAGGTAGTTATAATCTTAGCAGAGTTAGGCTTCATCTCAACAATGTCACCTTTGTGATCTCTATACTTGGGACAATATGTGCTGTCAGACTTTACAGAATAAAGCTTCTTCTGTCTCTGAATTTGAGTCTTCAAATAATTTATAGCACTTTCTGTTAATCTGTTCTTCACTTGAAGTAAGAATAGAACATGTTCTAGTTCCTCAAAATACTTCAGCGGTATAACATTCTCCCTTATGTGGTAAACCCTTCCATCTGTCATGAAATATAACAAGATGTGTTCTTTTAAGAAGGTATGGTAAACCATCTGTACAGATTCAAGCTGATTCAATTTTTCAGGAGTTTCTCCAACACCTGGTTCACTTAAAGAAGTTGGATCATTGGTTGTGTTCTGCACTCTTCTTTCATCGGCACTACCTAATCCAGATTTATTTCTTGCTTCCTTTCCTGTAACCACTCTTGCTTCAAAACTACTTGTTGCAGTCATCAAAGATTGAGTTTGTTTGGCTTTAGTGAATCCTGGTTGGAGTAATTTTGAAGGTTTAACATGAGCAATGTCGGAGGTTTCCTTTTCTTTATCTTCTGATATCAAGCCAACTTGAGCTATGTCAGAGGTTGCTTGCTTCAGTGTCATATCAGAACTTACTATATCTTGACTCTGAACAACTTGAGCCATGTCAGAGGTTGTTTGAGAAATCTTCTTTGAAACCAGAGTAAGATTAGCATCTTCATCAGATATTTCTTCATCCATAGCAGGCACATAAAAAACCTTTACAGGTTCACCAACTTTTTCTTTGCCCCTGGACCTTGGATCTATCTGCATTTATGATTTGGCCTTGGTTGCCTCAGGATTTCCCCTTTCTTTTATCATAATGCCTTTAGCCTTAGGAATTTTCTTTTCAACAACAGAAGCTTCAGATTTGGAGTTGACTTTTTCTAACTTAAGTCTAGCTTCTTCTTCCTTTAGACTCTCAAAGTCCATTCCTGGATTTTCTTTCAGAAATAACTATCTTGAAATCTCCTCATCAAGTTCCAGATGTTCATCAGAATTTATCCTTTTACCAGTATCAGAAGTTATTCTTCTCCCAGTATTAGAACTTGTTCTTTGACTTGTAGTTCCGGTTCTACTTGATGAAAGACCTTTACCTTGACCATGACCTCCACCCATTCCAGAGTTTCCCGGATCATCTTTGCCATCATCCTTTCCCTTCAGTGTCTTAATAGGTTTGCATTTGGACTTAATTACTTTCTCCCCCTTTTTGGCATCAGCAGGTAATAGAAGAGAGACAAGCAATTCCACTGAGGATTGGATCTCGTTGAGTTGATTTTGATGAGAAGCTTGATTCTTCAAAATTTCATCAATCTGAGACTGTTGCTTCTCTTGGGTTTTCTCAATGTAGGCAATTCTGTCAAAGGTAGGTTGGAAAAACCTTTTCTTTTCAAGTTTTAGATTCATATCTTGCTGGATTAAGTTTTCTTGAATTTTATTCACCTTGTCATGAGTTATTGAGTGTTGACCTTGAAGGTGCCTTGTACTCAATGCAGTAACTCTCAGCTGTGTCTTGAAATCATCATTTATCCGCATTTCATCAGCTTTTGCAAGATGCTCAGCAAGAATATTTTCAGAAGGAACAAAACTAACTGTGTTCCACTCCTTAGTCCACTCCTGTCCTTAAGGAGTTTTACTCCAAGGTACTGGTGCTTCCCCTGTAACAAACTTCTTAACTATCTCAGCTTTATGAACAATTTGTTGAGGTGCATGTCCTGATGGACCAGCTGCATCAGCATCTACATTTGTAGCAGCAGCTTCACCAGTAACTTCATCATTAGCAACATCAGAACTTATAGAATCAGCATCAGCAGCATCCTCTAATAATAGAATAATATGAGAGGCTATGGAGGCTACAACATCATCCTCTAAGTGCGAATCTCCAATTAAGTTCTGATCAACATCCATATTCTAAGTACAAAACCTCAGGCACAATCAGGTTGTGAATATCAATCTCAGCACTTGTGCCTGGGTTGTCAATATGTACTGGTTCATTTACAGGAGACACGGAAGGAGTAGGCAGTCTGTCTTGAGTAGGTTCTGGTTGTGCTGAAGGAAGAAAATCAACAACAATTGGTTCTATTGGGATCAGAGATTCCTGACCCCCTTCCTTAGCTCCTTCTGTCAGACTTTCTTCAGAATGTGATGATACACTGACAGGCCTCCTGGCTCTTTGCTTTTTATGTCTCTTTGGAGGTGGAGAGACTTTGGGAGTTTCATCAGAATACATCCTTCTAAGTCTTTTGAGAAGCTTAGAATTCCCAGTTTTAACATCCTTCTGAGAGGAAATCTTCTCAGCTTCTTCTACAACAGGTTCTGATACTGGAACATGTTCCTCACTGTCTGACTCATCTCTCAGAACAATCCTCCTTATCTTCTGTTGTGTCTGAGGTACAGTCTTTGTCCTCTTAGGTTTGGAAGATGAAGGCCTCACAGGATGTGCTGATGGTGAAGGTTGAGATGTCTGTGATGGTTTGAAATATGTTCTGATGGAGGGTTGAGTTTGAGAAGTTTGAGGTGTAGGTGTTTTATGTTCTGATGGTTATTGTGGTGGCTGGGATGTGCTGGTGGGTTGAACATCAGGGAAAACAGATGTGTAGGTTTGAGGATCAGTATTTACCAGGATCCGTTTTACAGACTGAGATATCTGTAAGGGTCTAACAACTTGTTTCTTTATGTCAGCATTTAACAAATCATTAAAAGCCCTTTTTGCAAGCTTAAAGGGTGGAATTAAATCAGTGGTAGGTTGGGGTTCATAAGCACAACAGAAATTATATATAAGCTGATAGAATCTAGCAAAGTACACTACATTCCTATCTTCTATCATCCTATCCCCTATGAAACCTAGCACAACACTTGCAAAATCAAAGTGAGTTTGATGAATAAGAGCATACCCGATGTGCTGACTCATAATTGGAATGGCATCAAAGTTGGAGCACTTATTGGCGAATGCCTTAGTGATACAATCGAAGAAAAAGCTCCATTCCTTTCTAATTTTTGCTCTTTTCAATTGTCCAAGCTTTCCCACACTGCCCTCATAACCCAAACTGGCCATGAGCTGCTGTAGAACAGGTTCCTCCACTGTTGAAAAGGTACAGCCTTCTGGTAAGTGGAGAGCTTTATGAACTGCTCCAGGAGTAACCACATGCTCAACATCATTCACTTTAAAAATGATGCTTGGAGTACCAGTAGCACCACCATTATCAAAATGTCTAGTCCGCCAGAACGTCAGAACTTGTTGCTTGAAATGGCTTGAGGTTGGGTCAAAGCATACCCAATCTCACTATTTGCTAGAAAATCTTGCACAAAGTGCAAATCAGATGGAGCTTCAGCCTTGTTCAAGATTGCAGCATAGTTGTTAGGTACAAACTTGGCTCCATCTACAATCAAATCCTTGGGTGCCATGAGAAATAAGTGAGAAATTAGGTTGCCTGTAAGGTGTTTGATAAAATGTCTGTATGATAAATCGTCAGTTGTTGTGAGAGAGAATAAGAGTAAAAAGAGAGAGATAGAGTATGAAAGTGAATAAAATATTTTACAATCTTTTCTCTCTTTTACGTATACACGGTAAAAAAAAATAGCCGTTGAGACACCTTTCAGACATGCAGCAGTAAAAGATAATTAATGGGCAGGGGTATTAAGTAATCATTACTTATCACATGCAGTTTTCAAGGAAAAAAACTGTTCCACTAACCAAGTAATTCCATTAATCAAGGACGTTCAGTTTTGTTTTAAATTTAAAAAAAACTGTTCCCAATAAATAAATGATTATTACTGCTTTACCAATATTTTGTAAAAATATGACCAATGAGGTAATGACCAAAAATAAACCAAGTACAAATACTGCCACGTCAGAATCAGAACTTGATTTGTAGCAGAACTTAACAGGTCATCAGAACTTGTTTATATCTCACCCAAACATATTCTGATTTTAAATATGACTGTTTCAGATTTAACCATAAATAAGTCAAGTAAAGAATCAGGATTTAATATCAGAACTTAGACTTATATCAGAACTTAACAGTCATCGGAATATGGCTCCTAAACTCGAAACGTGAATGTCTATTCCTGTAATTCTTCACACAAATACTGATTTTGTTTCGTCAGAACTTAATCATCAGAATTTCCATCATAACTTGTCCTCGGAATTTATTCAACTGACACTTAACCTGTTCATCTAAAACAATATTTATCACCACAGTAATTTTCTTCATTCATATGGAGTGTATGTGTGTGCAGTAAGCTAAATATCAGATAAAGATTAAAGTCTGATGCACTTAATACATCTTAGAAATAAGGCATAACTAAGAACTTTGATCAAAATCTGTTAGTATTCTGAAGTCTACTTTAGAATGAGTTCATGCATGAGTCCACCTTAACTGTTTTATGCTCATTCCATTTTACAGTGGCTTCTCAGTGTAAGTGAGTCACGAATGCTTATCCGAATTTATGCTATTATCAGAGTATTTCTCCAGTAATCACAGAGTGTGAAAAGTCACCAAGAAAATTTTTATTTTTCTTTTCTAATACATATTACTTAATACCAGCAATGCACTTGGGTCGTCCCTTCCACATTTTTACTCTAGATCTCAAAGGAGTACCTGATTTTTATTTCTTTTTGTTTTCCTTTTTCTTTTGATAAGTGAGGTTTATCAGCACTTAGTACATCCATCAGATTTATTAACATCAAAACTTAACAGATAAGAAGCACTATTCTAGTTTTTGACTTAGTAATAAGATACACAAAGTAAACTTAACTAAACTCAATATCAGAATTTGCTTGTGTTTAAAAGATTTCCACATAAACAATTACTTCAAACATGGGACTTTAGTATATTAAAGACTACTAGGTCAGCATCTAGCACAGTTATCCTCATTGGATTGAATAGTCACATAAACATTCATATCACTATCAGAGTTTAGAAATTCACATCAAACAACAATCAACACTTAAGCAATTTTCAATTTAAGAACAGAATACACAAAGATAGTAATATCTGTAAATACTGATCATAAAGTCTGATGTATCAGAACATAAACTAAGCAGATTAAGAGAAAGAACCTGAAACCATGCCAAGTTCATTTACCAATCTTGTAAAAGTAGCTTCACACAGTGGTTTTGTGAAGATATCTGCTAGTTGTTGATCTGTTGGAACAAAATATAATTCCACTGTCCCTTCATCCACATGTTCCCTAATGAAGTGGTACTTAATGCTGATGTGCTTTGTCATTGAGTGTTGAACTGGATTACCTGTCATAGCAATAACACTTTGATTATCACAGTAAATAGGGATTTTAAAGTATGTTAACTCATAATCCAGTAACTGATTCTTCATCCAAAGAATTTGTGCACAACAGCTTCCTGCAGCAATGTACTCTGCTTCTATAGTTGATGTGGAAATTGACTTTTGTTTCTTGCTAAACCAAGAAACTAATCTGCCTCCAAGAAATTGGCAGCTTCCACTTGTGCTTTTCCTGTCAATTTTGCATCCTGCAAAATCTGCATCTGAGTAACCTATTAGCTTAAAGTCTGATTCTCTAGGATACCACAATCCCAGATCAGCTGTACCCTTAAGGTACTTGAAAATTCTTTTCACAGCTGGTAAGTGAGGTTCTCTTGGATCTGCTTGAAATCTTGCACAAAGACAGGTAGCATACATGATATCAGGTCTACTTGTAGTTAGATAGAGTAATGAGCCAATCATACCTCTGTAATCAGTAATATCTACTGATGTACCAGTATCCTTATCCAATTTTGTTGCAGTGACCATGTGAGTGGATGCACTTGAACAATCTTGCATTCCAAATTTCTTCAGCAAATTTATGGTGTACTTGGATTGACAAATAAAAGTGCCTTCTTCATTCTGCTTGACTTGAAGGCCCAGAAAATAGCTAAGTTCCCCCATCATACTCATTTGATATCTTGACTGCATCAGTTTGGAAAACTTCTTGCAAAGTCTGTCATTTGTAGAACCAAAAATGATATCATCAACATATATTTGCACCAAAAGTAAGTCATGTCCATGGTTGAGGTAGAACAGTGTTTTGTCAATAGTTCCTCTGTTAAATCCACTTTCCAGAAGAAACTGAGCTAAAGTCTCATACAATACTCTTGGAGCTTGCTTAAGGCCATAAAGTGCTTTATCAAGCCTGTAGAAATGATTTGGAAGTTTGGAATCTACAAAGCCTGGAGGTTGTTCAACATATACTTCCCCTTCCAATTCTCCATTGAGAAAAGCACTTTTCACATCCATTTGAAAGACAGTAAACTTTTTGTGAGCAACATAAGCCAAAAATATCCTTATGGCTTCCAATCTAGCAACTGGTGCAAATGTTTCATCATAATCAATTCCCTCATGTTGAGAATATCCTTTTGCAACCAGCCTTGCTTTATTCCTTGTAATTATGTCATCACTATTAGTTTTGTTTCTGAACACCCACTTTGTACCAACAACATATCTGTTTTTTGGTCTTGGCACTAGGGTCCAGACTTTATTTCTTTCAAATTCATTTAACTCTTCCTGCATTGCTTGCACCCAATTAGCATCTTGAAAAGCTTCTTCCACTTTCTTTGGTTCAGTCTGAGAAAGAAAAGAATTATAAAGACATTCATTTGATGTAGTTGTTCTAGTTCTGACACCTGCATCAGGATTTCCAATAATTAAGTCAGGTGTATGTAATTTAGTCCACTTCCTTGCAGATGGAAGGTTTTCTCTAGAACTGGATGCTCCCCCATGATCCATGTTATCTTAATCAATATTTTCTGATGCTCCCCCTTAAATTATGCTCTCTGAGTTGGATCCTTCAGAATTTGAGTTTCCAGAATTATAAGAACTTGGCTCATCAGAACTTGATGAATCAGAACTTGAAGAGCCAGTTATAGGTTCTGATGCTTCTTGAGATGTGGTTGTATCTTCACTATGCTCCCCCTGCATAGGTGCATCTTCCTTTGGCATAGTCACCACAGTTTCAATAATATCATAGTTTAATCCATCACAGTTTGCACTATCAGGATTTAGACTGTCAGGATTTAGACTGCCAGGATTTACATTATCAGAATTTAAATCTTCATTTTCAAATCTCAGCTGATCATGATCATTGAAATCTTCAAGTCCAGTAATCTTCTTATCATCAAAAGAGACATTGATAGATTCCATGACAACCCTTGTTCTTAAATTGTAGACTCTGAAGGCTTTTGTGGAAAGTGGATATCCAACAAAAATTCCTTCATCAGCTTTTAGATCAAATTTGGATAGCTATTCAGGATGAGTTTTAAGAACAAAACACTTGCATCCAAATACATGAAAATACTTCAGATTTGGCTTCTTTTTCTTCACCATCTCATATGGTGTCTTTCCATGCTTGTTAATGAGTGTTGCATTCTGAGTGAAACAAGCAGTCTGCACAGCTTCAGCCCAAAAATAGGCTGGTAGCTTTGCTTCATCAAGCATAGTTCGTGCAGCTTCAATAAGAGTTCTATTCTTTCTTTCAACAACTCCATTTTGCTGTGGAGTTCCAGGAGCAGAAAATTCCTGCTTTATTCCATGGTCTTTGCAGAACTCTTCCATAATCAAATTCTTGAACTCAGTGACATTATCACTTCTTATAATTTTCACAGAATCTTTGACCAATTTATCCAGTTGCTTGACATGATCAATCAAAATAGATGCAGTTTCACTTTTTGTGTGCAAAAAATACACCCATGTGTATCTGGTGAACTCATCCACTATGACCATAACATATTTCTTCTTTACAATAGACATGACATTCACTGGACTAAATAGATCAACATGTAGTAGGTGATAAGGCTCAAGAATTAATGATTCAGACTTGCTCTTGAATGAAGATTTTCTTTATTTAGCCTTCTGACATGAATCACAAAGGCCATCAGGAGAAAATACTGATTTTGACAGTCCTCTCACAAGATCTTTCTTGACTAGTTCATTTATATTGTTGAAATTTAAATGAGAGAGTTTCTTGTGCCAATTCCAGCTTTCTTCAATTGATGCTCTACTTAATAGACAGATTACAGAACCATCAGTACTTGTTGAAAGCTTGGTTTCATAAATGTTACCATGCATGTATCCTTTCAGAACAACTTTGCCTGTAGATTTGCTTACAACTTCACAGTGTTCTTCATAGAAATCCACATGATAACCTCTGTCACAGATTTGACTAACACTCAGCAGATTGTGTTTAAGTCCTGAGACCAGAGCTACTTTTTCAATGATGACAGTCCCCAAATTGATATTGCCATATCCCAAGGTTTTGCCAATGTTGCCATCTCCATAAGAAACACTTGGGCCAGCTTTCTCCACAAAGTCTGATAGCAACTTTCTCCACTAGGATGTTTTTGTTGTTGCCCTGCAATCACAAAGACCATTAATGATTAGTTTTAAGGACCCAGACTTGCTTGGATCCTTTGGCCTTATTAAGTTTGTTAATTTTGCAGCGGATTTAGCATCAGAGTTTATGTTAACATTTTTTTTATCAGTATTTACACTATCAGACTTTGTATCAAAACTTACACTAGAAGGAACAATGCTAACTTTCTTTAAAGAAGGTTTTATTTGATAATAATCATAGTACAAACTATGATATTCCTTACAAGTATAAATGGAATGCCATAAAATACCACAATGAAAACAAGGATTTTGTGGCTTATATCTAACAGACTGACTCTTAACTCCTGACTTTGACGGTAAGGAGTTTATGTTCTTATTTTTCCTGCAAAAAGAAGCCAGATGGTTAGAATTTCTTGAACTCAGTGACATTATCACTTCTTATAATTTTCACAGAATCTTTGACCAATTTATCCAGTTGCTTGACATGATCAATCAAAATAGATGCAGTTTCACTTTTTGTGTGCAAGAAATACACCCATGTGTATCTGGTGAACTCATCCACTATGACCATAACATATTTCTTCTTTACAATAGACATGACATTCACTGGACTAAATAGATCAACATGTAGTAGGTGATAAGGCTCAAGAATTAATGATTCAGACTTGCTCTTGAATGAAGATTTTTTTTATTTAGCCTTCTGACATGAATCACAAAGGCCATCAGGAGAAAATACTGATTTTGACAGTCCTCTCACAAGATCTTTCTTGACTAGTTCATTTATATTGTTGAAATTTAAATGAGAGAGTTTCTTGTGCCAATTCCAGCTTTCTTCAATTGATGCTCTACTTAATAGACAGATTACAGAACCATCAGTACTTGTTGAAAGCTTGGCTTCATAAATGTTACCATACCTGTATCCTTTCAGAACAACTTTGCCTGTAGATTTGCTTACAACTTCACAGTGTTCTTCATAGAAATCCACATGATAACCTCTGTCACAGATTTGACTAACACTCAGCAGATTGTGTTTAAGTCCTGAGACCAGAGCTACTTTTTCAATGATGACAGTCCCCAAATTGATATTGCCATATCCCAAGGTTTTGCCAATGTTGCCATCTCCATAAGAAACAC
This sequence comes from Apium graveolens, assembly GCF_009905375.1. Lineage (NCBI taxonomy): Eukaryota > Viridiplantae > Streptophyta > Magnoliopsida > Apiales > Apiaceae > Apium > Apium graveolens. Next base: position 69,599,887 of record NC_133648.1, on the reverse strand, counting down.
TTGGGCCAGCTTTCTCCACAAAGTCTGATAGCAACTTTCTCCACTAGGATGTTTTTGCTGTTGCCCTGCAATCACAAAGACCATTAATGATTAGTTTTAAGGACCCAGACTTGCTTGGATCCTTTGGCCTTATTAAGTTTGTTAATTTTGCAGCGGATTTAGCATCAGAGTTTATGTTAACATTTTTTTATCAGTATTTACACTATCAGACTTTGTATCAAAACTTACACTAGAAGGAACAATGCTAACTTTCTTTAAAGAAGGTTTTATTTGATAATAATTATAGTACAAACTATGATATTCCTTACAAGTATATGGAATGCCATAAAATACCACAATGAAAACAAGGATTTTGTGGCTTATATCTAACAGACTGACTCTTAACTCCTGACTTTGAAGGTAAGGAGTTTATGTTCTTATTTATCCTGCAAAAAGAAGCCAGATGGTTAGAATTTCCAAAGTTATGACATGTTTTTCTAGGAGCATTAGGAACAGGCTTGTAATCATTACTTTTATTCACACCTTCCTTTCCATTCCTATTTTTCCTAGGTGACTTTACCTTGTTTACATTCTTAACATCTTTCAGCTTATGCTTAAGCTGCTTCTTTATCATTAAGCCTATGTTTACTTCAGCTGGCTTACCCTGTTTTGGTTTGCCAGAAGTTAATTTCTCGTTAACTTCTGATTTATCAGTATCAGACTTTACAGCTACAAACTTAATAGGTTTTACCTTTGGATTTTTTTAATAACTATAGGCTCAATTTCTATAATTCCTTTATCATTCTTATCATCTCCATAACCTAAGCCCTCTTTCCAGTTTCCACTACTTAACAAATTCTGAGTTGTTCTGCCAGAGTTAGTCCAAGTTCTGATAATCTCTTTTTCCTTTTCTAACTCTGTTTTTAGAGATCCATTCATTTTAAGTACTTCATCCCTAACATAGAAAGCATTATCTCTATCTTTCTGAGTTTGATGGAACATGACTAACTCTTTTTCTAAATAATCATTCCTCTTTTTACAAGCAAGATTTTCAGAAGTTAATCTTTCACATGTTAAAGTTTGATCTCTATAACTAATGAACATGATTTTAAAATATCTTCTCAACTCATAATATCATCAGTATGAAAGGCATAAGTAGTTTGAGGTACCTTTAACTCAGCAACATCAACATTTGCCATCAAGGCATAGTTCTCCTCACTTTCAGAATCTGAAGTGTCTGTCCAGCTTTTTTTCTTTGTGACAAGAGCCTTGCCTTTGTCACTCTTCACTTTCTTGCAATCAGGAGATATGTGGCCTTTCTCACCACAGTTGTAGCATTTGACATTTGTGTAATCTCCTCTTTCAGACTTTCCTCCTTTGCCTTCAGATTTTTTGAAACTCTTCTTATCAGAACTTGCACCTTTCCTGGAAAATTTCTTTCCCTTCCTGAATTTTCTGTATGCAATTCTTGTGATTCCTTTCACCGTAAGAGCACACAGCTTCATCATCTCTTCATCAGCATCCATCTCAGGCAAGCTTTCAGTTTCTGAGTCATCATCACTATCAGAACTTGATGACTCAGTATCAGACTTTGTGATGAGAGCTTTTCCCTTGCCTTTCCTTGAGGTAGCTGCTTTGGGAAATTCCTATTTAGCCTTAAGTGCAACTATCCTTGACTTTCCTCCTTTCCTCTTGCTTCTTTGTTCCATCTCAAGTTCATGAGTCTTGAGCATCCCATAATTTTCATCAAGAGTTGTTTCTTCAAGATTATAGTTGTCTCTTATAGTGGTGGCCTTTAAATCCCATCTTTTAGGAAGTGCTAACAGGAATTTAAGATTTGAATCCTCAAGTTCATATTCCTTGTCAACTAGTGACAAATCATTCCAGAGTTTGACAAATCTGTCATATAAACCAGTTAATGACTCATCAGGCTTTGAGTCAAAGTGTTCATACTCTTGAGTAAGTATAGTCTTCCTGTTCTTCTTAATTGATTCGGTTCCCTGGCATCTTGTCTCCAAAGCATCCCATATCTCCTTTGCAGTCTTGCAGTTGATTACCCTGTTTGACATTATATTATCAATAGCACTATGCAGCAAGTGTCGTACCTTAGCATCCTTAGCAATTGATAAGATATCTTCAGCAGTATAATCACTCTTCTCCTTTGGTACAGACTTTTCTGGTTGACCTGCAACTACAACAGAGAGTTTGGTTGGCTTGTATGGTCCTTCATTAATTCTGTCAAGGTATTGTGGATCAGTAGCTTCCAGAAACATAGACATCCTCACCTTCCATATAGAATATTCAGATGGTTTCAGTATGGGAACTCTAATAGTCTCATATCGACTATGGATTTGAGTCTTTGGAGGTTCTTCAGTTTTGGTGGGTTTGGTTGGAGTTTCTTCTTCAGACATGATTGTTTTTGGATCTTAAATTGTTTGTGTGTTAACAGATCTGCTCTGATATCACTTGTTAGGTCACACACACTGTAGAAGGGGGTTGAATACAGTGTTTATCATAATTAAATCGAATTAAAGAACACAAGTAACAGAAAACAAGCTTTATTAAACTCTGTTACAATATGGAATTGTCCTCTCTCAATGATGAACAAACTATCACGAGAGCTGCTAGAGTTACAACGAATATTATTCTCGATAATGATAACACATATAGTGTAAACCCTATGTCTATGTTTATATACTACACAGTTACAAGATAATCGCTAATTGATATGGAATATAATTCTGCTTCCTAAAATATATCAATCAGATATCTTTTCTTCCAAGTATTCTATTCTTCATAGAATTCTTTCTTCATGCATATCTCTTCTTGCGTTTGTCTTGATCTTCTTTCCTCTCAATCAGCCGCCTTCCTTATCTGAAAGTCTCCTTAAGTCCTGATATTATCTCCTGATAAATATCTACTGATAACTTAAGTTCTGACCACTTAAGTTCTGACTTCAGTATAAGTACTGATTTCCAGTTAAGTACTTATTTGTCCTGTTTAAGTAAGATCTGTAAACTAAACACAAATTATATTAGACTTGACATTATTAAATATTTCTAACATTTCTGAAGGAAATAAAATCCAGAGAACAAAATTCTAACACCAAATGAGCAAGCGGTGTCACATCACCAATAAACTATCCACCATATAAGAAAAGTGAAAGTTAAATTATCATAACTTGGTAGAGCTATCAAAACCTGAAAAATAGGCTTCATGACAACCTCTGACACATTTAAAACACAGATATGATTGAAAATGAGTGTTAGGGAAATATATCCTCTAACAATTACTTCTTTTTGAGAGATGTCAAAAGGAATTATAAACGAGAAGGTATTGCCAAGGTCTTAATACTTATCTTCTGTTTGAACTCTTCAGTTGACTCGCCATCTAATTCTAGACACTTCTTCATGTTCCAAAGATATCGATAATCTTCATCATCATCGAATCGTAGTAGCCTCGAAAGATTCCACAACAGAAGTTTGCAACTTCCCGGAATTCCATCCAGCTCAGCACAACCATCTCAACGAATGCGCCTATCTTAACTTATTCGTTGGTACTATATCCAATAGTCCAACAGGAACTCGATATGAGCTAAAACGTCCTCACATAGCTATACACACTCCTACACACTCTCGTTTCTAGTTTACTATAACCTCAGCTCTGATACCAACCTGTAACGCCCCCAAATCTGGGGTTAGAGGATTTGGTCGTCACTATGAACCTCAATCCAAATTAACCTGTTTAATCAATAATTAAATTCCAGCGGAAGATATTTATCAAAAATTACCCCAAATAATCCAAGATCTTTTAAGGTTACAGTTCCAAGAAATAAGAAATCCAAATTCCACAAATAATTTTCACTTTCTTTTAAAACTCTTTTCAACAAATTCCAAACTCATAGCTAAACCCCCTAGTATAACTTCGAAAAGATGTATACTAGGCCCAAAAATAACACAATTATAATATAATATAATATAAACAACTTTACACAATAAAACTTACACTAGTTCGCAAACGCTGGAATAATCACCTTCCAAAAGCTTCTTCTTTGCTTCCTCGAATTACGCAGCTGAACAACGCAAGCTAATCCTCACTAGAGGTTAAATTTAAAAACAGGCAAGTATGAGCGAAAGAAATGCTCAGCAAGATCATTATAGCGAATATAGGGTCGTTTTGATATAAAACTGACATCTGCATTAGAACAAAACATTTAAAATCATAATTGCTGAACCAGAAAACTCTTTTTGATATTTTCAAGCGAAAGGCTTCAGCAATACTTTGAATCTTGACGAGAATATAACTCGTAAAACCGTGTTTACGGAAATATCGTAAACAACAATAACAAGAAGCAATGATTATGGAATGAATCATAAACTTTACTCAAAACCGAACTCTTGATATTAATACTTATTTTGCTATCATATCAAATTAGATATTAATACGAACTTTTATGCTCACAGCCTACCCGCGCTAAAATAGGGAAGTCAAAATGAATCATCTGCATTAATACCACCTTTGATATTTAACAACTACTTAAATATCAACATCAATCAGCAACCGAATTAAAATTCTATTCCACCTTTATTCAAAACCAAAACAGTTGATAAATCATTCCTTATAAGATTATCAAAAGCAATATAATAATTTAGATTGGAATCCTCGGACGGCGGTGTGTTGCCGCCGGTGATCAGCTGCGGAGCAACACCGGTATGCCTAAGCATATCCAACTAAACAAATGGGGCAACCAAGGCACATATTGGCCTAGTGGTATTATATCCTGTATAATACCTCACTCTCCGCTGGACCACCGCCGCGGCCTCTTACGCAACCATCCAATCTTAAAATGTTTTATTGAGAGGGGTCATAAAACTCGACACCCTTAAAAACTTTTATTCCCCCATTTACTTGGGCATGAATACTCGCAAAACCAACTCATTTTTCTCAAAACCCAAAACATTTATAAATCCAGTATTTTAATAAGTAAAATCACTTAGCTATTCTGAACATATAATAGCAGAAGAATACTTGCATAAACAGAATTATTTAATTCAGCGATATGTAAAACATTTATCTATTCCGAACTGAATAGGGAAAGCAATACTTGCATGATAAGATTTAAAATAAGTACCACTTGAAAAATAAGTGATGATAGGGATACTTACCTTTGGGATTTAATAGTTAGTCACACTCGCAAAGACGCATCTATTCTGACATTCGGTCTCAAAACATCACCGCCTTTTACTTCGCAAAATCTTTAATCTGCTACTCATGCAGTGGTGCAACCCAATATTCCACACTACTTAACTCTAGTCTTCATCCATGCCATCTGGTCCTAATCGTCTTGAAAGACTCGCATCCATAATTAAAATATAGAACTTTAATCGTCTAATCGATAATCACTCGATGAACTGCGCGTCAAAAGCCTATCGTATACCCATACGATAGCCCACACATAAATATAACAGACAAACACATGACTCTTGATCCACATACACACATAATTCACATAACACGTAAACACATAACTCACGTATCAAATAATTCATATCACATATGACTCGGTTCACCAAAAGGTTTAACTCGATATTTTTAAAACTGAAATCAGGTCAAAAATATGATTTTTCGATCAAAAATTGACTCAGAATGACTTGTAAAATAAGCGACCTTTCGAAAAAAAAGGATCTGGGTCTCGAAAGTATTTTTATTGAAAGCGGAATATTTTTCTGAGTCTAGAGGCGTTCGTTTCGTATTAAACAGACGAACGGTTTATTTATTATGAATAAAATAAGAAATAAATAGAAACAAATCAATTAATAATAATATTAATTGATTTTTAAATACCAAAATATAATTTTTAAAAGCTTAAAACAATTTTTAGGATTTATTTGAATTAATTATAAATAATTGTATTTTATTTAACGATTTATAAATAAAATTAGTCGATTAAATGAATTAACTAATTAATTAAACCTATAAATAATTAAATAAAATAAATTATAAATAATTAAAACAAATATGAATTTTTGAAATTAATAACAGAAATAATTCTTGAAATTTAAAATAATTAACAACATAATTTTTGGAATTATAATTAGTAAGTAAATGATTTTTGAAATAAAATAAGAAATGATTTTCAAAATTAGAAAATGAATTTTTTTAAAATAAAAGTAAAAAGAAATAGCAGAAACAGGTTTTTATAACAAAGGAACCAGGTCTGCGGATTACAACCGGGTCGGGGTTAGAACCCGATGGGTCGCCAGCCGGGTCGTCAAGAACGTCGGCCGGAGACTGGGTTGTACCCAGAAACCGGCGGCTCTTGCCGATTCCGGCGAGCTGAAAACCACCCCTAAAACACGTCGATTCCACCTTGATTTCCAGCCGAAAATCATCCCTTAGCCCCGAGGAACACGTGAACAACCACAACAATACTCGACATCACCGGAAACCGAAAATCCGGCTTTGAACTACATTAAAATCGGCCACTTAGCTCAAGAACTCTGGTGAAGTCGTTTTTCATGATTTCTTGACCAAATTCAGCAAACCACATCTCAAAATAACACTCAGACTACGTACAATCTAAACCCACTACTCAAATCAACAAACGATTAACAATAAATCGAGAAAAATGAACCAAAATTTTGAAAAATTTATAAACTCGATAGAATCATCGAGCAATAGAATAAGCATAAAATTATCAGTAATCGATTGTAAATAATCATGTAAAGCTAATCATAGCATCAAAACAAGCCAAAAATCCTTATACAAGAAACCCTAAAATTACGAATTGAAAAATTATCTAACCTCGAATTGATTTGATGATATAAAATGATAGAGGATGGTCTGCGGTTGATTTTGGTTACTCATACTTGAAATTTGGAAATCGGAATCACCTTCAAATTTGGGTTTGATTCTCAGAACTTTTCAAGAACACCAAGAACACATTTTCAAATAATTTTCAGAGATTAAACTTCAATTACTACATGATATTGAACTCTTTTTTTGAAGTATAATATACCAAATTGACCAGAAAAATATTATCTACACAATAGAAGCATCAAAGCACATCAATAACATCAAGAACAAATTTTCATAATTTAATTATCAAATAATTCGAATATAAATAAATAAATAAGAAAATTACCTTAATTTCTGCACAAAAATGGTTGATTGATTCAGAAATTACTTTTCAAGAGCTTCGATTTGATATATTACACGCCCGAATCGGAGCTCGGTAACGTCCTCGTTCGTGCGTTTGATTCTCAGGAACGTATCGTTTCTAGGGTTTTTCTCTGTATTTACGGTATTTTAACTGGTTGCAAATGAATAAACGAAATAAATGAAATAAGAAATAGGCTATTTATATTTACGGAATATTGGTTTGTTCTGGATCATTTTGGGTCGTTAAATTAGTTGCTTAACCGCTAAGTAACTGCAAAACGATCCAAAAATAGATTACTTAGCCGCTAAGTAACTATAAAAATGATACACTTAAATACCAGAATTAGATAATTATCAAAACCGAGCTTTTCATAAAATACCATATACGAAAATAATGTAAAAATATCCCGTCTCTCGAGAATACGGGTTTTGTTGATTTATCGAATAACTATCGTATCGAAATTCTTGCGCCGGGCTGCGCACGGGTCAAACCGTAATCCGGATCGAAAAAGTCAAAACATGGAAAGTGTCCGGAATTACCAGATTAGGTTAGGAAGGTGTTTTCGGAAGAGTTTCGGGTTGTAAAAACGCAAAAACGGTTGAAGTTGGAAGATTCCCAGCTTTATAAAATAGTTTTGTAATTACTCAGAAAATAATTAATAAATACATAAATCATTATAAAATCATCTAACAGTCCAAAAATTACCAAAAAAAAATCATAATTATCTATATTTTATTCTGGACATATTAAAATTCAAATACTCAAATAATATCACGTATAAACACCCAAATATCAATTCCAATTATCAGATAATTCACTAAAATTCACATAAAATCACATAAATAATTTCAAATAATAATAATAATAATATTTGAAAATATGGGATATTACATTTCTACCCAAGAAAATGGGGGAATAAAATTATTTAGGATGTCGATTGATTCGACTCCTTTTTCAATAAAAAGGTTTTTAAAATTGGAATGGTTACTGGTTACTGGTTACAGCGTAGGTGATCGAGATATCGGTCCAGCTGTAATATCTTTCAAGGCGAGTATATGCCTTTCTGGCGCCCTATAGGTACCGTATGGCTGCGGGATACGGGTAGTACCTATATTTACGGTATGGATGCGGGATACCGGTGCTGTTTCGTGACTGATCATCAGGTTCAGCATGAAATATAATTGGTTCCAATCTAAACTGTTGTTTCTAAATTGTTTTTATACTCATAGAATAAATGGTTTATCAACTGTTTCTGTTTTTCGATAAAAGGTGAAAAGCAGTTTTGATTCAGTTTCTGATTTATGTCGATACTTACTTTGTTGTTAAATATCAAAGGTGGTATTAGTATAAATGATTTATGCTGACTTCAGTATGGGATGTTGTGAGCATCAAAGTTCGTATTGATATCTAATTTGATATGACAAAAAAATGAGTATTTATATCAAGAGTTCGGTTTTGAATAAAGTTTATGATTCAATCCATAATCATTGCTTCTTGTTATTATCATTTATGATATTTCCGTAAACACATTTTACGAGTTTTATTCTCGTCAAGATTCAAAGTATTGCTGAAGCATTTCGCTTGAAAATATCAAAAGGGTTTTGAATACAATTAAGGAACCAATTCTGGTTCGACAATTATGATTTTAAAGGTTCTGCTCTATTGCAGATGTCAGTTTTATATCAAAAAGACTGTATATATTACAATGATCTTGCTGAGCATTTCTTCTGCTCATACTGTTAGATATATTTGTGATGTCATGTCTAATATGATTTGTGTTTAGTTTCAGATCTTACTTAACAGGACAAATCAATACTTAACTGGAAATCAGTACTTATACTGAAGTGAGGACTTAAGACATCAGAACTTAAGTTGTCAGAACTTAAGTTATCAGGCGATATTTATCAGGAGATAATATCAACACTTAAGAAGACGTTCAGATAACAAAGGCGGCTGATTGAAAGGAAAGAAGATCAAGATAAACATAAGAAGAAACATGCATGGAGAAGAATTCTATAAGGAATAGAATACTTGGAAGAAAAGATAACTGATTGATATATATTAGGAAGCAGAATTGTATTCGATATCAATTAGAAGATTATCTTGTAACTGTGTAGTATAGAAACACATGCATAGGGTTTACACTATAAGTGTTATTATAATCGAGTTTATTATTTATTGTAACCCTAGTAGCTCTCGTGATAATTTGTTCATCACTGAGAGAGGACAGTTCTTTGTAACAGAGTTTATTGTGTTGAATAAAATATGTTTTCTGTTACTTGAGTTCTTATATTCGATTTTATTGTAGTAAACACTGTATTCAACCCCCTTCTACAGTGTGTGTGGCCTAACAAGTGGTATAAGAGCAATCTGTTAACATATATACAGTAAAGATCCAAAAACAATCATGTCTGAAGAAGTATAAACTCTAACCAAGCCCACCAAAACTGAACAAACTCCAAAGACTCAAATCCATAATCGATATGGGACTATTAGGGTTCCCATACTGAAACTTTCCGAGTACTCCATATGGAAGGTGAGGATGTCTATGTTTCTGGAAGCTACAGATCCGGAATACCTTGACAGAATTAATGAAGGACCACAAAAGCCAACCAAGCTCTCTGTTGTAGTTGCAGATCATCCAGCACAGACTGTACCAAAGGAGAAAAGTGAATATACAGCTGAAGATATCTCATCTATTGCAAAGGATGCAAAGGTAAGACATTTGTTGCACAGTGCCATTGATAATGTCATGTCAAACAGGGTAATTAACTGCAAGACTGCAAAAGAGATATGGGATGCCTTGGAGACAAGATGCCAGGGAACTGATTTAATTAAAAAGAACAGGAGGACTATACTCACTCAAGAGTATGAGCTCTTTGACTCAAAACCTGATGAGTCATTGACTGGTTTATATGATAGATTTATCAAACTTTTGAATGATCTGTCACTGATGGATAAGGAATATGATCTTGAAGATACTAATCTCAAATTCCTTTTAGCTCTTCCTGAAAGTAGGGATTTGAAGGCCAAAACTATAAGAGACAACTATGCTCTTGATGAAACTACTCTTGATGAAATTTATGGTATGCTCAAGACTCATGAACTTGGGATGGATCAAAGAAGCAAGAGGCATGGGAGAAAGTCAAGGACAGTTGCTCTTAAGGATGAGGAGGAATCCCCTAAAGTGGTTGTCTCAAAGAAAGGCAAAGGAAAGGCACTCATCACACAGTCTGATACTGAGTCATCAAGTCTTGATAATGATGAGGATTCAGAAACTAAAAGTCTATCTGAGATGGCCCTGATGAAGAGATGATGAAGCTATGTGCTCTTATGGTGAAAGGAATCACAAAGATTGCATACAGGAAGTTCAGAAGGGGAAAGAAGTTTTCTAGGAAAGGTGCAAGTTTTGATATGAAAGGTTTCAGAAAATCTGAAGGCAAAGGAGGAAAGTCTGACAGAGGAGATTACTCAAATGTCAAATGCTACGACTATGGTGAGAAAGGCCACATATCTCCTGATTGCAAGAAAGTGAAGAGTGACAAAGGCAAGGCACTTGTCACAAAGAAGAAAAGCTGGACAAACACTTCAGATTCTGAAAGTGAGGTGAACTATGCCTTGATGGCAAATGCTGATAGCAGTTTTGAAGCTGCTGAGTTAAAGGTACCTCAAACAACTTATGCCTTTCATACTGATGATATTACTGAGTTGAGAAGATATTTTAAAACCATGTTCATTAGTTATATAGATTAAACTTTAACATGTGAAAGATTAACTTCTGAAAATCTTGCTTATAAAAAGAGGAATGATTATTTAAAAAAAGAGTTAGTTATGTTCCATCAAACTCAGAAAGATAGAGATGATGCTTTTTATGTTAGAGATGAAGTGCTTAAAATGAATGAATCTCTAAAAACTGAGTTAAAAAAGGAAAGAGAGATTATCAGGACTTGGACTCACTCTGGCAGAATAACTCAAAATTTGTTAAGTAGTGGATACTGTAAAGGGGGCTTAGGTTATGGAGATGATAAGAATGATAAAGGAACTGTAGAAATTGATCCTATAGTTGTTAAACAAAAGCCAAAGGTAAATCATGTTAAGTTTGTTGCTGTAAAGTCTGATATTGATAAATCAGAAGTAAAGAGAAATTAACTTCTGACAAACAAAAACATGATAAGCCAACTGAAGTTAACATAGGCTTAATGGCAAAGAAGCAGCTTAAGCATAAGCTGAAAGATCTTAAGAATGTAAACAAGGTAAAGCCACCTAGGAAAAATAGGAATGGAAAGGAAGGTGTGAATAAAAGCAATGATTATAAGCCTGCTCCTAATGCTCGTAGAAAGAAATATAGGAAGAGTTAAATGAATTTGAAAGAAATAAAGTCTGGACCCTAGTGCCAAGACCAAAGAACAGATCTGTTGTTGGTACAAAGTGGGTGTTCAGACATAAAACTGATAGTGATGGCATAATTACAAGGAATAAAGCAAGGCTGGTTGCAAAAGGATATTCTCAACAAGAGGGAATTGATTATGATAAAACATTTGCACCAGTTGCTAAATTGGAAGCCATAAGGATATTTTTGGCTTATGTTGCTCACAAAAATTTACAGTCTTTCAAATGGATATAAAAAGTGCTTTTCTTAATGGAGAATTGGAAGAAGAAGTATATGTTGAACAACCTCCAGGTTTTGTAGATTCAAAATTTCCTAATCATGTCTACAAACTTGATAAAGCACTTTATGTCCTTAAGCAGATCATGGTACGAGACATTAGTTGAGTTTCTTCTGGAAAGTGGATTTAACAGATGGACTATTGACAAAACATTATTTTATCTCAATGATGGAAATGACTTACTTTTAGTGCAGATATATGTTGATGATATCATTTTTGGTTCTACAAATGACAGACTTTGTAAAAGGTTCTCCAAGCTAATGCAGTCAAGATATCAAATGAGTATGATGGGAGAACTTAGCTAATTTCTGGGCCTTCAAATCAAGCAGAATGAAGAAGGAACTTTTATTTGTCAATCTAAGTACACCAGAAATTTGTTGAAAAAATTTGGAATGCAAGATTGTTGAAGTGCATCCACTCATATGGCCACTGCAACAAAATTGGATAAAGATACTGGTACATCAGTAGATATTACTGATTACAGAGGTATGATTGGCTCACTACTCTATCTAACTGCAAGTAGACCTGATATCATGTATGCTACCTGTCTTTGTGCAAGATTTCAAGCAGATCCAAGAGAACCTCACTTAACAGCTGTAAAAAGAATTTTCAAGTACCTTAAAGGTACAGCTGATCTGGGATTGTGGTATCCTAGGGAATTAGACTTTAAGCTAATAGGTTACTCAGATGCAAATTTTGCAGGATGCAAAATTGACAGGAAAAGCACAAGTGGAAGCTGCCAATTTCTTGGAGGCAGATTGGTTTCTTGGTTTAGCAAGAAACAGAAGTCAAATTCCATATCAACTGCAGAAGCAGAGTACATTGTTGCAGGAAGCTGTTGTGCACAGATTCTTTGGATGAAGAATAAGTTACTGGAATATGGGTTAAAATATTCTAAAATCCCTATTTACTATGATAATCAAACTGCTATTGATATGACAGGTAATCCAGTTCAACACTTAATGATAAAGCACATCAGCATTAGGTACCACTTTATAAGGGAATATGTGGATGAAGGTACAGTGGAATTGCATTTTGTTCCAACAAATCAACAACTAGCAGATATCTTCACAAAACCACTATGTGAAGCTACTTTTACAAGATTGGTAAATGAACTTGGAATGGTTTCAGGTTCTTTCTCTAAATCTGCTTAGTTTATATTCTGATACATCAGACTTTATGATCAGTATTTACAGATATTACTATCTTTGTGTATTTTGTGCTTAATTTGAAATTTTCTAAATGTTGATTGTTGTCTGATGTTAATTTCTAAACTCTGATAGTGATATGAATGTTTCTATGACTATTCAATCCAATGAGGATAACTGTGCTAGATGTTGACCTAGTAGTCTTTAATATACTAATAATCCCATGTTTGAAGTAATTGTTTATGTGGAAATCTTTTAACATAAGCAAATTCTGATATTGAGCTTGGTTAAAGTTTACTTTGTGTATCTTATTACTAAGTCAAAAACTAGAATAGTGCTTCTTATCTGTTAAGTTCTGATGTTAGTAAATCTGATGAATGTACTAAGTGCTGATAAGCATCACTTATCAAAAGAAAAAGAAAAGAAAAGAAATAAATATCAGGTACTCCTTTGAGATCTAGAGAAAAATATATATGGAAGGGAAGAACCAAGTGCATTGCTGGTATTAAGTAATATATATTATAAAAGCAAAATAAAATCTTCTTGGTGACATTTCACATTCTCTAATTACTAGAGAAATACTCTGATAATAGCATAAATTCTGATAAGCAGTTGTGAATCACTTACACTGAGAAGCCACTGTAAAAAGGAATTTCAAAAGATGCATAAAATGAGCACTAAATAGTTGAGGTGGACTCATGCATGAACTCATTCGATAGTAGACTTCAGAATAATGACAGATTTTAAGCAAAGTTCTTAGTTATGCCTTATTTCTAAGATGTACTGAAGTGAATCAGACCTTACTCTTTGTCTAATATTTAGCTTAATGCACACACATACACTCCATATGAATGATGAAAATTACTGTGGTGATAAATGTTGTTTTAGATGAACAGTTTTAGTGTCAGTTGCATAAATTCTGAGGACAAGTTCTGATGGAAGTTCTGATGATTAAGTTCTGATGTACCCATATCAGTATTTGTGTCAAGAATTACAGGAATAAACATTCACTTTTCAAGTTTCAAGTAAAGGAGCCATATTCTGATGACTTATAAATCCTGATACGAATCAAGTTCTGATGCTGACGTGGCAGTATTTATTTACTTGGTTTATTTTTGGTCATTTCTTGAACGGACATATTTTTACAGAATATTGTTTTATGTGAGATAAAGCAGTAATAATCATTTGTTTAGTGGGAACAGTTTTTTAAAAAACTGAACGTGCAATGTAATTATTACTTATTTACCGTGCCCATTAACTTTTGCCTTAATTACTGCATGCCTGACATGTGTAAAGGTCTGTTCCTCTTCTTATTAACTGATGTCATGTGGGGTGTTTAAGTAAAAGAGATAAAAGATTTTCAAATCTTTTATTTTCATTTTTATTCTTTTTATTCTACTCTCTCTTTTTTCTTATTCTCTCTCACATTTTCTGACGGTTTTCTTTACAGACATTTTATCAAACACCTTACAGGCACTCTAACTTCTCACTTATTTCTGATGGCACCCAAGGATTTAATTGTTGATGGAGCTAAGTTTGTCCCAAATAATTATGCTACAATCCTGACCAAGGCTGAAGCTCCATCAGATTTGCACTTTGTGCAAGATTTATTAGCTCACAGTGAGATTGGGTATGCTTTGACCCAACCTCAAACTATTTCCCGCCTAAAAGTGCTGACATTTTGGAGAACTGGACTTTTTGATGATGGTGGTGCTACTGGTACTCCAAGCATCATTTTCACATCAGGAGATGTCGAGCATGTGGTTACTCCTGGAGCAGTTCGTAAAGCTCTCCACTTACCTGAAGGTTGCACATTCTCAATAGTGGAGGATCCTATCTTACAGCAGCTCATGGCCAGTTTGGGCTATGAGAAAAGTTTGGGAAAGCTGGGTCAACTGAAAAGAGCAAATATCAGAAAGGAATGGAGCTTTTTCTTTGATTGTATCACTAAGGCATTCGCCAATAAGTGCTCCAACTTTGATGCTATTCCCATCATGAGTCAACAAATCGGGTATGCCCTTATTCATCAAACTTATTTTAATTTTGCAAGTGTTGTGCTAGGTTTCATAGGGGATATGATGACAGAGGATAGGAATGTAGTATACTTTGCTAGATTCTGTTAGCTTATATATACATTTTGTTGTGCTGATGAACCCCAACCTACCAGTGATTTAATTCTACTCTTTAAGCTTGCAAAGAGGGTCTTTAATGATTTGTTAAATGCTGACATTAAGAAACAAGTACAGAGACCCTTACAGATTCCTCAGTTAGTAAAACAGATTCAGGTAAATGCTGATCCACAAACATACACATCTGTTTACCCTGATGTTTAACCCACCAACACATCACAACCAACTCCACAGCCATCAGAACCTACCATCTCTCATCAACCTCCAACTTCTCAACCTCAACCTACTCAACCCTCCATCAGGACATATTTCAAACCATCACAGTCATCTCAACCTCAACCTTTAGCACATCATGTGAAGCCTTCATCTTCAAAACCCAAGAGGACTAAGATAGTACCTCAATCTCAACAGAAGAGATGGAGAATTGTTCTGAGAGATGAGTCAGACAATGAGAAACATGTTTCAATATCAGAACCTGTTATTGTAGAAGCTGAGAAGATCTCTTATCAGAAAGACACTGAAACTGGGAGTTCTAGGCCCCTCAAAAGGCTTAGAAAGCTAAATTCTGATGATGAAGCTCCCAAAGGTTCTAATTCTGCAAAGAGACTTAAAAAGCAAAGAGCCAGGAGGGCTGTAAGTGTATCATCACACTCTGAAGCAACTCTGGAAGAAGCAGCTAAGGAAGGGGGTCAGGAATCTCTGATCCCAACAGAACCTATAGTAATTAAATTACTTCTTACTGCTGAATCAGCTCAAAAGTCTCATATTCAAGAACAAGGGAATATTCCAGAGCTAGTGCTTACACCTCCTGTGTCTCCTGTAATTGATCCAGTACATACTGAAGACCCAAGTACAAGTGCTGAAATTGATATTCATAACTTGGTTGTGCCTGAGGTTCTGTACTTGGAAGCTCCACCAACTCAACTCATTCCACCAACAACACCACTTCTAGATGCTGATTTCAATGAAGATATTCCTACCACACCAATTCTGAATCTGGATGATGAAAATTAGATTTTAGGTGGGCATCAATATTTGGCTGTTGATCAGAACTTAGCTGCAGATCAGAACTTAGAGGATGATGTTGAAACCTCTATAGCCTCACATATTGTTCTTTTATCAGAGGATGCTGATACTGCTGGATCTGTAAGTTCTGATGCTGATAATGCTGAACTTACTGGTGAAGCTACTGCAAATGTAGATGCTGATGCAGCTGGTCCATCAGGACATGCACCTCAACAAGCTCTAAACAAAGCTGATTTAATCAAGAAGTTTGTTAGAGAGGATGCACCAGTACCTTGGAGTGAAACTCCTAGAGGAAAGGAGTGGACTAAGGAATGGAACTCAGTTAGTTTTGTTCCTACTGAAAAAATTCTTGCTGAGCACCTTGCCAAAGCTGATGAAATGTTGATAAATGATGATTTCAAGGCACGACTGAGAGTTACTGCAATGAGTACTTGGCACCTTCAAGGTCAACACTCAATAACTCATGACAAGGTGAATAAAATGTAAGAATCTTTGATCCAGCAAGATATGAATATAAAATTGGAAAAGAACATATTTTTCAAGCCAGCCTATGAAAGAATTGGGTATATTGAAAAAACTCAGGAGAAGCAACAAGCTCAAATTGATGAAATTCTAAAGAATCAAGCTTCTCATCAAACTCAACTCAATGAGATCCAATCCTCAGTGGAATTGCTTGTCTCTCTTCTTTTACCTGCTGATGCCAAAAAGGGGGAGAAAGTAATTAAGTCCAAATGCAAATCTATTCAATCACTGAAAGGGAAGGATGATGGAAATGATGACCAGGGAAACTCCGGAATGGGTAGAGGTCATGGTCAAGGAAAAGGTGGCAAAGGTTCTTCATCAAAGACAACTAAAATTTCTACACAAAGAACAAGTTCTGATACTGGGAGAAGAATAAGTTCTGATACTGGTAAAATGATAAGTTCTAGTGAACATCTGAAACTTGATGAAGAAATTTCAAGGAGATTATTTCTTAAAGAAAATCCTAGAATGGACTTTGAAAGTCTAAAGGAAGAAGAAGCTAGACTTAAAGCAGAAAAAGTCAACTCCAAATCTAAAGCTTCTGTTTTTGAAAAGAAACTTCCAAAACTTAAGGGTATTGTGATTAAGGAAAGGACAAATTCTGAGGCAACCAAAGCCAAATCACAAGTGGAGGTAGATCCAAGATCCAAGGGCAAAGAAAAAGTTGATGAACCTGTAAAGGTATATGTGCCAGTCATGGATGAAGAAATAATTGATGAAGAAGATGCTAGTCTTAATCTGATGAAAAAGAAGATTTCTCAAACAATCTCTGACATGGCTCAAGTTGTTCAGAGTCAAGATGTAGTAAGTTCTGATATGACAGTGAAGCAAGCAACCTCTGACATAGCTCAAGTTGGCTTGATATCGGAAGATAAGGAAAAGGAAACCTCTGACATTGCTCATGTTAAACCTTCAAAGATGCTACTACTAGGATTCACCAAAGCTCAACAGACTCAACCTTTAATGACTATATCAAGTGGTTTTGAAACAAGAGTTGTTACAGGAAAGGAAGCAAGAGACAAATCTGGATTGGGTAGTTCAAAAGAGAAGAGAGTAAGCAATACTACCAATGATTCAACTTCCTTAAGTGAACTAGGTGTAGGAGCAACTCCTGAAAGATTGAATCAACTTGAATCTGTAAAAATGGTTTACCATTCTGTTTTGAAAGAAGGCATCATGTTATACTTTATGACAGATGGGAGGGTATTCTAGATCATGGAGAATGCAATTTCATTGAAGTATTTTGAAGAACTGGAACATGTTCTATTTCTGCTTCAAGTTAAAAACAGATCAACAGATGGTGCTGCAGGGTGTTTAAAGTCAAATATTCAAAGACAGAAGAAGCTTTACTCTGTAAAGTTGACAGCCCATACTGTCCCAAGTACAGATCTCATAGTGGAGAAATTGTTGAAATGAAGCCTAATACTGCTAAAATCATCACTACATTTTCTGGTATTAAGGGACTTGAATTCAATCTTGAGTCTGACAAAGCCTACATAATCAGACTAGATCATGATATAAGGAAAGCTAAAATAAATGATCTCAGGGCTGCTATCTTTCAAACTGGTGAAGATACAGTTGAATTGAAGAATGCTAAAAGGAGGATGGTCAATGAACTTGAATATGTTGAGAGATGTTTGTTGAAGAACTATCTCAGAACAACTCCTGACATCAAAGAGATCAGAAATTGAAGCCAAGTCAAAGATCTACAACTGCTTAAATTCTGAAGTGTATACAGACTGAAGCTGTTATCAGACCTTGAGGATGGTAAAGCTATAAGGACTGTAAGTTGTAGTTATCTAGTCAAATTCTCATGCATTTGTACTTAATATTTTTGACATCATCAAATATCTGTTAAACTTGTATATTATGCTAATTTACAAGTTGGGGGAGATTGTTAGTTATATTTGTGATGTCATGTCTAATATGATTTGTGTTTACTTTTCAGATCTTACTTAACAGGACAAATCAGTACTTAACTGGAAATCAGTACTTATACTGAAGTCAGGACTTAAGATATCAGAACTTAAGTTGTCAGAACTTAAGTTATCAGGAGATATTTATCAGGAGATAATATCAGGACTTAAGGAGACGTTCAGATAAGGAAGGCGGCTGATTGAAAGGAAAGAAGATCAAGACAAACATAAGAAGAAACATGCATGGAGAAGAATTCTATAAGGAATAGAATACTTGGAAGAAAAGATAACTGATTGATATATATTAGGAAGCAGAATTGTATTCGATATCAATTAGAAGATTATCTTGTAACTATGTAGTATATAAACACAGGCATAGGGTTTACAATATAAGTGTTATCATAATCGAGTTTATTATTTATTGTAACCCTAGCAACTCTCGTGATAATTTGTTCATCACTGAGAAAGGACAGTTCTTTGTAACAGAGTTTATTGTGTTGAATAAAATCTGTTTTCTGTTACTTGAGTTCTTATATTTGATTTGATTGTAGTAAACACTGTATTCAACCCCCTTCTACAGTGTGTGTGACCTAACACATACTTGCCTGTTTTTAAATTTAACCTCCAGTGAGGATTAGCTTGCGCTGTTTAGCCACGTAATTCGAGGAAGCAAAGAAGAAGCTTTTGGAAGGTGGTTGGTCCAGGGTTTGCGGACTAGTGTAAGTTTTATTATATAAAGTTGTTTATATTATATTATAATTATGTATTTTATAGTTGGGCCTAGTATACTTCTTTTCAAAGTTGTACTAGCGGGTTAAGTTTTGAGATTGGAATTTGTTGAAAAGAGTTTTAAAAAGAAAGTGAAAATTTATTGGTGGAATTTGGATATCTTGTTTCTAGAACTGTAACCTTAAAAGATCTTGGATTAGTTGGGGTCATAGATGCTAAATATCTTCCACTGGCATTTGCATTTTATTAAATAGGTTATTTTGGATTGATGTTTCATAGTGACGATCAAATCCCCTGACCCCGGATTTGGGGGCGTTACATCAAGGGTACAGATGATCTAGGATTGTGGTATCCTAGAGAATCAGATTTTAAGCTAATAGGTTACTCAGATGCAGATTTTACAGGATGCAAAATAGACAGGAAAAGCACTAGTGGAAGCTGCCAATTTCTTAGAGGCAAATTGGTTTCTTGGTTTAGCAAGAAATAGAAATCAATTTCCACATCAACTGCAGAAGCAGAATATATTGCTGCAGAAAGCTGTTGTGCACAGATTCTTTGGATGAAGAATCAGTTACTGGACTATGGGTTAGAATTTTCTAAAATACCTATTTACTATGATAATCAAAGTGCTATTGCTATGACAGGTAATCCAGTTCAACACTCAATGATAAAGCACATCAACATTAGGTACCATTTCATAAGGGAACATGTGATGGAAGGTACAGTGGAATTACATTTTGTTCCAACAGATCAACTAGCAGATATCTTCACAAAACCACTATATGAAGCTACTTTTACAAGACTGGTAAATAAACTTGGAATGGTTTCAGGTTCCTTCTCAAAATCTGCTTAGTTTTTGTTCTCATGCATCAAACTTTATGATCAGTGTTTACAGATTGTCTTATCTCTATGTAATCTGTGCTTAAATTGTAATGTATTAAATACTGATTGTTATCTGATGTGATTCTATATACTCTTATAGTGTCTTGAATGTTCTGTGAACTATTCAATCCAATGAGGATTACTGTGCTAGATGCTGACCTAGT
The DNA here is from genome assembly GCF_009905375.1 of Apium graveolens. Taxonomy (NCBI): domain Eukaryota; kingdom Viridiplantae; phylum Streptophyta; class Magnoliopsida; order Apiales; family Apiaceae; genus Apium; species Apium graveolens. Next base: position 69,579,563 of record NC_133648.1, on the reverse strand, counting down.
AGTCTTTAACATACTGGAAATCCCATGTTTGATTTAGTTGTTTATGTGGAAATTCATTAACACAAGCAAATTCTGATTTTGAGCTTATTCAAATTTACTTTGTGTATCTTATTACTAAGTCACAAACTAGATTCTTGCTTCTTATCTGTCAAATTATGATGTCAGTAAATCTTAAGGATGAACTACATGCTTGATAAGCCTTACTTATCTGAAGAAACGAAAAGAAAATTGAAGTCAGGTACTCATTTGAGATCTAGAGTAAATATGTGAAAGGGAAGACCCAAGTGCATTGCTGGTATTAAGTAATATGCATTAGAAAAGCAGATAAATTTTTCTTGGTGACTTTTTACATTCTCTGATTACTGGAGAAATACTCTGAGAATAGCATAAATTATGATAGCAGTTTTGACTCACTTACACTGAGAAGCCATTGTAAAAAGGAATTTCAACAGATGCATAAAATGAACACAAACTGTTGAGGTGGATTCTTGCATAAAGTTATTCTATAGTAGACTTCATTATTAATGACAGATTTTAAGCACTTTTCTTAGTTATGCCTTATTTCTAAGATGTACTGAAGTTTATCATACTTTAATATTTATCAGATATTTTGCTAATGCACACACTCTCACTCCATAGGAATGATGAAAATAACTGTGGTGATTAAGTTGTTTTAGACAAACAGTTAAGTGTCATTTGCATAAATTCTGAGGACAAGTTCTGATGATTAAACTCTGAAGAAACAAGTCAGTATTTGTATGAAGAATCACAAAAACAAACATTCACTTTTTGAGTATATAAGCCCTATTCTGATGACCATTAAAATCTGATAATAATCAAGTTCTGATATTAAATCCTGATGGAAACTCTGATGCTTACGTGGCATTATTTATTTACTTGACTTTATTGTGGTAAATACTGAACGGTCATATTTTATCAGAATATATTTAAGTGAGATAAAAACAGTCATAATCATTTGTTTAATGGGAAACGTGTTAGTCTTGAAAAACTGAATGTGCACAATAATTACTGCTTATTTCTCGTGCCCACTAACTACTGCTTTAATTATTTACTGACTGTTCACATGTTGCCAGGTGGAATTTTCTCATTCTCTCATCTCTCTTATTTTCTTTCACCCACTAATATTCTCTGAAGCTCTATTTTCTCATAGGCATTTTATCAAACACTTTGTGTACACTCTTTTTCTCACTTAATTCTTAACAAAAATGGCACCAAAAGACATAGTTTTAAATGGAGATAAGTTTGTTCCTAACAATTACTTGGCTATTCTGAGCAAGGATGAAGCTCCATCAGAACTTCACTTCATCCAAGACTTTTTGTCTCGAAGTGAAATCGGGTATGCTTTGACCCAACCAGAAGCAATCTCAGGAACTCAAGTGCTGGAGTTCTGGAGGAGTGGTGTGTATGATGATGGTGGTGCACATGGGTCCCCTAGTTATCTTCACAACAGGGGAGGATGATCATGTGGTGACTTTGGCTACAGTTAGACAGGCTTTACATTTTCCAGAAAATTGTGTTTACAGTTCAATAATTGAGGAGTCTGCTCTTCAACAGATGATGGCCAACCTGGGTTATGAGAAGTCTTTGGAAAAGTTGGGTCAATTGAAGAGACCTCACATCAAGAGGGAATGGAGTTTCTTCTTTGACTGCATCACAAAGGCCTTTGCCAACAAGTGCTCCAATTTTGATGCTATACCCAAACTGAGTCATCAAATCGGGTATGCTCTCTTAAATCAAACACATTTTGATTATGCAAATGCTGTTTTAGGATTCATAGGTGATAGGATGACAAAAGATAGAAATACAGTCTATTTTGCTAGATTCTGTCAGCTTATTTACAGTTTATGTTGCTCTGATGCACCTCAACTAGCAAGTGTGTTAATTGAACCATTTAAACTTGCTAAAAGAGCTTTTACTGACTTATTATCTACTGATAATAAGAAAACTGTTTTGAGACCCCTCCAAATTCCATAATCAGTAAACAAATTTTAGTAAACTCTAACCCAATCACCTATTCCACCATATATCCTGATGTTCAACCATCCCAACCTCCATCAGCACCTCCGACCACTACACAACCAACCACCTCGCAACCACAACCAACTCAACCTACCATCAGAACATACTTCCAACCAGTTCAATCCCAACAATAACAACCATCAGCACCTACCATCAGACCTTCATCTTCCAGGCCTAAGAGAGCAAAAGCTGTTCCTAGATCTCCACCAAGGAGAAAAAGGATGATTCTAAGGGATGAATCTGAGGATGATAAAGAAGCACAGGTTCATGTATCAGAACCTGTGACTATTGAAGCTAAAAATGTGATTTTTCAGAAAGAAGTAGAAGCTAAAGGGTCTACCCATCAGATAAATGCTGAAGCTGAGGGTTCCAATACTTTGAAGAGAAAGAGAACTGTAACTCCTGATGCTACTCAGGCAACTCCTACACCATCTAGGAGATCTAAGAAACAGAGGGCATGAAAGCACATGGCTCAACCTCCAACAGAGGATACTGAAGAAGCTGAGGAAGGGGATCAGGAATCTCTGATCTCAAAAGAACCAATTATTATTGAAGCCCTTCCAGAACCAAAAGACACTGTTACAGATAAAGTGATCACACCTCCTGTCTATCCACTCAAAGCTACAGATGATGCTGAAGAACAAGACCTAATTTCTGAAATAGATATTCATAATCTGAGTATTCCTACTGTTCTTTATCTGGAAGCTCCAACAGTAGCTCAGTCATCTACAGTCAATTCTCCAATCTTACAGGCTGAGATACCAACAACTCCAATTCTGGAGATAAATTTTGATGATCAAAATTTAGATGAAGTTGTTCCAGAATCTCCTATAGCCTCACATACTCTTGTATTATCAAAGGATAATGAGTCTTCTTCAAGTTCTGGAGATAGTGTTTCAGTAGATACTCCAGCTCCTACTCTTGGAAAGGAGGCACTTATTGAAAAGTTTGTTGAGCAAGTTGCTCCTATTCCTTGGGAAGATACTCACAGAGGAGTGGAGTGGACCAAAAAGTGGAATGAAACTGATTTCATTCCAAGCTCTAAAGTTCTGACAGAGCACATTGCTAAGGCTGATGAGCTGATGATAAGTTCTGATTTTAAGCACCAACTCAAAGTCACAGCTCTAAGTGTCAAGTCTCTTCAAGGTTAACACTCTACAACTCATGAAAAGGTTGAGAAACTTCTTGAAAAAGCTGAAAAGCTGGATATGGAGACCAAGCTTGATAAAAAGAGGTTTATCAGACCTATTTCTGAAAAAATTGAAGCAATTGAGAAGATTCAGGAGAAGCAACAGGCCCAAATTACTAAGGTCCTGCAGAATAAAGCTTCTCAAAAAGCTCAATTGGATGAGATTCAATCTTCAGTAGAACTTCTTCTCTCTCTCCTAGTACCTGATGATGCCAAAAAGGGGGAGAAGGTAGTTAAGTCCAAATGGTCACCTACTCTAATACTGAAGAAGAAGGATGACAAAGGTGATGACCAGGGAAACTCTGATAAGAGTAGAGGTCATGGAAAAGATCAAGGTCAAGGGAAAAGCAGCAAGGTTTCTTCTAGGAAACTAATCTCTGATGCAAGCAAATATTCTATTCAAAAGAAGACAAGTTATGAAGCTGCTCAAACTCAAAATCTGATAGCAAGTACTGATACTCAAAATCTGATATCAAGTTCTGATGTTCTGATTCAAGGAGGAAGTAAAGGCTCTCAGAAGTTTTTGTAAACTCTGAAGCTCAAGGGAAAGCAGACTACTGTCTACTACAAGGATCCCAAGATTAAGACACTTGATGAAGAGATTGCTAGAAGATTATTTCTGAAGCATAATCCTGGAATGGATTTAGAAAATCTCAAGGAGGAAGAAGCTAGATTTAAAGCTGAAAAGACAAATCTAAAGCCAAAAGCTTCTGTTGCAAAGAAACCTTCAAGGCCTAAGGAAAAAGGCATTGTGATCAAGGAAAAATCAAATACTGAGGCATCAAAGCCCAGAACAAGATCACAGATTGAGATTGATCCCAAAGAGATGAAAATTTCTCAAATTCTGATAAAACCTGTGTGCAAACTGGTTCAAGTTCATGATGATACTCTTGTTGAAGATGAAAATGTTCAAACTCTAAAAAGAAGGAAGATAACTGAAGAATCCAAGATAACCTCTGACAAGGCTCAAGTTGTTCAGAGTGAAGAACAGCAAGCTACAGAAAAACAGCAAGTTCTGATAAAGTCATCAAGACATCAACCTATGACATAGCTCAAGTTGATTTAGACAAGATGAAAGTAGCTGATAAAAAGAAACTTCTATGGAAAAATATCAAACCATCAGATCCAAAGAAAAGCCAATTATTGTCTGATTTCATGACTATTGGGTTAAATGCTAGAGAACCAAGAGACAGGGCTGGACTAGGTTCTGATGAAGCTAAGATCAAGACAGGAGTTGAAGTTGCTACTAGAGATCCATTTCTATTGACTGACAGACCTCTTGAAAATATTACACAGAAACACCTTGATAAGGTTATCTCTGTTCAAGTGGTACTAGATGCTCATGACAAGCATAATGTCAAAGAAAATCTGATTCTATTTCTTGAAGATGGAAGGACATATCAAATGTCAGAATCAGATGTGCTGAATAAATCGTTGAAAGAACTTCAATTCTTTTATTATCTTTTAGAGATAAAGTCTGATATTAGCAGGAGATGGTAAAATTTCATAATGAAGACCATAAGAGATAAAGTAAGAATTTATAGTTCAAGGGTTACATAATTCATCCAAACATAGTTGAAGATGATGGAAGTGAAGTTCCAATGAAGAAAGATTTTGCTAAACTTGAAGTGATACTGAAAGAGAAATGTCTATGCTACAATGAAGATTCTTCTCATCCAAGGGTAATAAGACTGGGTGATGGTTTAGAAAGAAACCATATCTCTGCTTTAAGGATTGCAATCTACCAGATTGGAAGTCAGAATGAAGAGATGAAGCAAATCAAGACTACAATAGCTCAAGTCCTGAGGAATAAAGAAGAAAAGCTGATATCAAACTTTGTCAAGAATCATTTTGGATTCAGATTGACTCAGTGAGATTGGTAAAAGCTACGAGGACTGTAAGTTATAGTTAGCTATCTAGTTAAACTCTTATTGCATTTGTACTTAAATGTTTTGGACATCATCAAATCTATTAACTTGTATATTTTGCATAATTTACAAGTTGGGGGAGATTGTTAGATTTATTTAAAATGTCATGTCTAATATGATTTGTGTTTAGTTTTCAGATCTTAACAACATGACAAATCAGGACTTATTGAAATCAGAACTTATTGAAGTCAGAACTTAATATCAGAACTTAAGTTACATATCAGTACTTAAGTGCGGGAAGACTTTTAGTTAAGTAATGAAGGTGATTTACAGGAGAAGATCGAGACTAAAATAATAGAAGATATGCATGGAAAGAGTTAGAAGACTATAAGACTTGTAGAAGATATCTGATTGATATATTTTAGGAGACAAAATTATATTCCATATCAATTAGAATATATATTGTAACTGTGTATTATATAAACACAGCTTAGGGTTTACACTATATGTGTTATCATTATTGAGAAGATTATACATTATAACCTAGCAGCTCTTAGTGATATTTGTTCATCACTGAGAGAGAACAATAGTTCATATTGTAAAAGAGTTTATTGAATATACTTTATCTTTGTTACATACTTGTGTTCAGATCGATTTGATTGTATAAACACTGTATTCAACCCCCTTCTACAGTGTTGTGTGACCTAACAAGCAGTTCTTGGATGAAGGAAGAATAACGTATTTCACGTGGTCTACTATGCTAGTAAGACCCTCAATAGTGCTCACCAACACTATACTACTACTGAGAAAGAACTCTTAGCCATTGTCTATGGTTTTGAGAAGTTTCAGTCTTATTTGCTCGGGACAAAGTTGATAATTTTCACTGATCATGCTGCTATTCGCTATCTTGTCTCGAAGAAGGACTCGAAGCCTAGACTGATTCGATGGGTTCTTTTTACTTCAGGAATTTGAGTTGGAGATCAAGGATAGGTTAGGTACTGAGAATCAAGTCGCTGATAATCTCTCTCGGTTAAAAGATCCTAGTACAACTTCACATGATAAGACATTGATTAATGAGTCTTTTCCCGATGAGCAGTTGTTTGGGGTGCAAGAGGAAGAACCGTGGTTCGCAGACATTGTGAACTACCTTGTGAGCAACATTATGACTCCAGACTTGTATTTTGATCAAAGGAAGAAGTTTCTTCATGAGGTGAAGTGGTACTTGTGGGATGAGCTATTTCTGTTTAGGCAAGGAGCTGACCAAATCATCAGGAGATGTATTCCGTATAGCGAGACAAAAGGGTATCTTGTGAGACTGTCATTCGACTGTTTATGGAGGCCACTATGGTGGAGAGAAGACAACATCTCGTATCCTTCAAGCAGGATTCTTCTGGCCTATATTATTTAAGGATGCACATCGATTCATTTTGAAGTGTGATCGCTGCCAGCGTTTGGATAATATGTCTAAGAGGGATGAGATTTCACTGAATGTGCTTCTCGAGCTTGAGGTCTTCGATGTTTGGGGAATTGACTTCATGGGGCCATTTATCTCATTTTACAATAATCAGTATATCTTGTTGGCGGTTGATTATGTTTCAAAATGGATGGAAGTCAAGGCTTTGTCAACGAATGATGCAAAGGTAGTGCTTAATTTTGTTCACAAGCGGATATTCACAAGATTTAGGACTCCAAGAATCATAATCAGTGACGAGGGATCGTATTTCTGCAATTGCAAGTTCACTGCTATGATGCAGCGATATAATGTGAATCATCGCATTGCTACAGCCTACCATCCTCAGACTAATGGTCAAGTTGAGGTGTCTAAAAGAGATCAAACGTATTCTAGATAAAGTTATGTGTCCATCGAGGAAGGATTGGTCTTTGAAGCTGGATGAAGCTGTTTGGGCGTATCGAACAACATATAAGACTCTGTTAGGCATGTCTCTGTTTTAGTTGGTTTATGGTAAGGGATGTCATTTGCTTATGGAGCTAGAGCACAAAGCGTATTAGGCTTTGAAGAAACTGAACCTTGATTTGGATGCAGCTGGTAAGAAAAGGATGCTTCAATTGAATGAACTCGATGAGTTTTGGCTTCAAGTGTATGAGAACAACAAAATGTATAAGGAAAAAGTCAAGAGGTGGCATGATAGGGGTCTAGTGCTCAAATTATTTATGCCGGGGCAACAAGTTCTTTTGTTCAACTCTAGTCTCCATCTTTTTCGTGGAAAGTTGAAGTCGAGGTGGTTAGGTCCGTTTGTTATCAAAACTGTGTTTCCACATGGAGCGGTGGAGATTTTTGAGAATGATCCATGCCAAGCGTTCAAGGTGAATGGATAGAGGTTGAAGCATTACTACGGGGTACGGAAAACCGTGAGGTGGTTAGTGCCGTTTTATTGTCAACTTGATCTCGGAAATTCTACGTCAAGATAACGATGTAAACTAAGCGCTTCTTGGGAGGCAACCCAAGTTTGTTGTATATTAATAGATAGAGGAAGAAGAAACCAAGAAGAAAACTCCAAAAAAATCAAAAAAATGGAAAAATTCAGGGCCAAATACAGTAGCACGGCGCACCCGTGCTGAGAAGAAGGGGGGCCGCGCTGAACTTCCAGTAGCTGAGCGCGCCCGGGCTGGTATGTGGGGCGGCCGCGCTGGAATTCCAGTAGCACGGCATGCCCGTGCTGTGAGGCGGGGCGGCCGCGCTGCACTCCTGTAGAAAAGAAACATAATAATGAAAAAATCAAAACAAAATCAAAGTCCATCCGATTTTCCCTCCTTCACCTACCATAATTCCCTCTCCAAATCAGTTTTAATCACCCCATTACTCCCACTAATTCTATATCTTTTCCCAGTTCTTTTCTAACCCTAATTCTACACCCTATATATACATACACTTATACTCAATCGTCTCCATCACTTTTTCAATTCTTAAAACTCTAAATCTCTCTTACACACATCTTTTCTCTTAAACTTATTCGAATTCAATGGCACCCAAGAGACATAGAACTCAAGTTAGCAGCAGCACCATCGATTCTTCTAGTGTTGGGTGTGACGCCCAGGTTTGCAACTCCAGAGGCTGAGGCGGAGTATATGAGGCTACTATTGAAGCCCATAGCCAAGGAGTGAGGTTTTCTACCATCGGGGAGAGATGGTAAGTTGCTTCAGATGATTATGGAGATGGGTTGGGTTGCTTTTTGTGAGGCACTCGCCGATGTGCCCATGAGTGTGGTTCATGAGTTTTACGCGAACGCGAAGGCGGATAAGAACGGGTACTCGGTGGTTAGGGGATTGACGGTGGATTATACTGTGGATTCGATTCGAACGGTGATTAACCAACCCGAGAGACAGCCGGGTTAGGAGGATTGGGTGATGAAGACGGGGGAAGATTTTGACTTGCACATGATTGTTACTACTCTGTGAGTTCCCAACACTTACTGAAAGTTCAAAAAGGGGTCGAACGAGTATGCTACTTTCCCTGCATTGTGCATGAACAGGTATGCCCGTGCATGAAATTCGTTTATTTCTGCTAACATTATGCCTTCATCACATGTGCATGATGTTACGGTGGACCGGGCAAAGCTGTTATGGAGTATTCTGCAGGGTGATTATGTGGACTTGGGGTCCATCATTTTTCAGGGGATTTTGAGGTTTCTACAAGGGAGCACTACGGGTTCTATTCCGTATGCATTGATTGTGACGAAGCTGTATGTGGCAGTTGGAGTTTATTGGCCCGCACACGAGCAGCTACAGTTGCTTAATACCCCTATTGATAGTTCAACGATAACAGTGATGCATGAGTGGTATGTGGAAAGGCTGATGAGAAGGGGCTCGGTTACTCTTATGATCACTTGCCGGATGGACGGCCAGCTGATCAGACATATGCTGGTGGTTCTGCTCAGGCTAGCAGAGCAGCATGGAGAAATCATATGGGAGAGGCCGCTTCTTCGCAGCAGAAGCAGAAACAACAGGATGTTGAGTGTAACACCCCCAGATCCGGGGTCGGGGATCCGGGTCGTCACGAGTTCCATTTCCCTTAATAACACCCAATCTTAATAATTACTCAACTACTCTGTACTGTGACCCCACAATAAACACACACACCACACGTTATAGTCTCAGAGATGAACATCCAAAAATAACCACAAGTCATTTTATTCCACAATTATCTGCCAATACACCTTAAAAGGTTTTCTGAATAAATTTACATTTCTTTGCCATTATTACAATTCATAAATATAAATAAATCTGGTACATCAAAAGTTGAAAGCCTAGCCTATTGGTAGTTCCTACCTCAGCTACGGCGGCATCAATGCTTCTAGAAAACTGCGGAACGTCTCCTAATCGCTTGCGAATCGGGAGCTTGGTTCTGTTCATCTTTTCTATCTGTTGTTGTGTGATGAAAGAAGAAAGCAAGGGTGAGCAGCAAGCCCACCAAAATAATATGTATAATGATTAATAGTATATGAGCCTTCTCATAGTACTCATGAAAGTCTTGGTCAAAAGAAATGAACCAAGTTGATATCTTAATGCGATGAAGTCGCAAAATATTCAGTATATATACATATATACTTTTCAAAATCTTGGAAGTCCTCTTCCATACATAATATACACAGAGTTCCAGTTTATAACTGTATAAAAATATTGTTGCAAGGTGATCTCATATATCTAACCTTGTCTCAACGTTTTTTTCTGAAAATCTTTGTCATGCATAAGATAATCATTTACTAGATATAAGTTTAAAAGATGAAGTTATAAGATACTCCAATATACTTATATCTTTTCCAAATACTACTTGAACTACCACCGTTCAAGTTATAATTAGTTTCAAAAGTTCATCACGTAGATGAGACTACAAGACCAGATTTGAATAGATTAAATCTTTAAAATATCATCAAAATAAAATGAAGTTACGAGATACTTCATTTGATGCAAACATCATTTTGAAAACTTGACCCTGCCAACACTCAACAATCGCCCAGCCGTAGCCTTTCTATCGAAGTGCTCTGGGTAGTGTTGCAGAAATATCCAATTGGATGATGAACTCATTACGGGAGTTTGCCACGCCAGGAAGACCACTTACGATGATCAGTCGTAGTAGTACAACCCCACCATTTTCTACATGTAGAGGAGAACCAGTCGGATTTACTTGTCAACCGAACACTGAACTCCTAAGGAATGGACCGCCTTAGCGGAACTTCCAGGCCATTTGGGCCAATATAATAAGGCTGGGCCGGCGCCACTCGACCACTTACGCCACTCCTAGTTCAGATGAAATCCATGACTCTGAAACGTAAAGCTCGTTCCCCCTTTCCCCAAGTAGAAACTTGTTGATACGGCTCCACCAAGAAGTCGTATCTAGTTGGAAAGGAGAACTCACCGATATTTCCCAGGCGATGCCTGTTAATGGATTAACTTGTTCCAAGAATTTTACTTCCCGAGTGTTGGGTAAGTAATCGATTCATTTAACAAAACAGCAACCTTGTTGCGAATATAAAACACACCACAGAGCCGGATCCCTCAGGTTTTGAGCGAGTATTTAAATCCCCTTCGAAAGGAGGATCTTAAATATAAAAATGAGTTTTGGGATCCGCTCTAACTTTTAAAAATCATTTTGAAGACTCGCAAAACATTTTTAAGAATGTTTAGAGTGATGCTGATTTAACAAAATAAATCAGTCCCAATATATTAGAAAATATCTGAATATTATTATTTAAATAATATTTCCATAAAGAATAATCTTTATAAAAATAATTGAAGTAGAAGTTTTGAAACTTATACTTGAATTGAATATTAAATATCCAAAGATATACCTATACGAAAGTACTATCTTTATTTGAATAATCAAAAGTGAGTTTGATTATCGAAACCTTATTCTTTAATAAAATAAAGAATATATCTCAGCAAATAATCGGAGTCATAGATCCTCAAATGAATATTCAAATAATATTCAATAAATAAAATAAGCTGAGTCATAACCCCTCGAATGAATATTCGAAATAATATTCATTAAATAATAAGCTGAGTCATAATACCTCGAATGAATATTATAAATAATATTCATTAAATAAAATAAAGGAGTCATACATCCTCAAATGAATATCCAAGTAATATTCAATAAATAATATAAAAGAGTCATAAGTCCTCGAATGAATATTCAAGATAATATTCATTAATAAAATAAAGTTATCGAATAAACCTTATTCGATTAATAGTTTTGAAAACTATAACCATATATATATAAATATATATATATAAAATCTACTCGGGATCCTCGACTCCCGGTTTTAGAAAATGTTTTCACCTTTGGGTCCCTATACTAAGGGTATATGCAAATTACCGCTATTCTCTAGCATAGGTATTATCAACTGAACCAACAGATATATATGGCAAGAATACGAAACAGGCATGCATATATATACCATATCAGCATGCTTCAATATATCGCAAAATTTGCTAGTTAACCAACATGCATCTATCACAAGATAATGCATATACATATATACATCACAACAACAGTATAACGGGTAGAAAACTTGCCTGAGTGACTGGGGGTTACGAATGGCTCGGGACGAGTCTGGTAACCTATAAACAACAAGTAAGTTGGAATTAAACCAAAGTCACTTGTAAATCTATACTTTAACTAACTTAGACTCTAACGCTTGTTTTGCGCTTACTGATTCTCTTAAGTCACTCGAGTACCCTCGGCTCCACCATTTTTAATAATTTAACCTTTACGAGTTTTAAGGCGATTCCTTCGCGAGTGTCTTACCAACTGCCTAACACACTTACAATAAATGTTTCATACATTAATTAACTCTTTTTGGTCTTTAACCTATGTTTCAAAGTAAGGCGAGGGGAAAAGTTTTGTTCGCGAAATGCCGTTACTTGAAACGGTCGTTTCTCCTAAACCGTGCATCGGAATCGAACGAACTACATATCAAAACGAAGCTCGTAACATGAGCTATCTAAAAATGGCAGTGGTCATAATCTAGCAGGGGGTTCTCGGGTCCTAATGTTATGCACAAAAACAGTCCAAAGAAAATCGGACGTTACGACGGCTATGTTTACGCGATTACCAATGTTTAAACTACTCCAATTAACTACCAACCAACTCATAACCATCAATACAACAAAACTTCACCTAAACCATACCACATCAGTCCATAATCTCCAAGGTTTTCAACTCAAACAACCACAATCAAGACCTATGAACTATAATCAAGCTTCAATTACCAAAACACTTCCAAATCAAACTAAACTACTAATAATCACAATCCATGCTTCTCATTTCACAACACCAACCATTAAACTTACTAACAAATAAAGTAAAGGCTAGGGTTTGAAGTTTATACCTTCCTTGGGAGGTGTTAAGTTGCTAGGAAGCCTTAGGGAGCCTCCTACAAGCTTGATCTTTCCAAAGAAATCAAGAACACAAAGTTAGGCTTTGAAGTTTCTAAAAGTCCGATTTAAAGAACTGTAAAAATGAGGATCTTACCATGATTATTTGGACGAGACTTGTGAACAAGAGTTGTAGGCCATCTCAATACCTTTCCAATGAGCTATAGAACACAATATTGGAGTGAGAAATGAAGGAGATACAGGAGTTTTAGTGTTCTGGTTCTGTTTTGGCCGAGAGCATGAAGAACAATGCCTTGTTTCTTTTTGATTTTGATGAAAAATGATTTGCTTGGCTTGGTTGGTTTGATTTTTGTGTTTGTTTTAGTAAATTACCTAGTTGCCCTTGATTTTGTGTGGTTAAAAAGCCACCACATCTCCTTCCTTCCCATGTCATGCTTGTGTCATCCTCATGATGTCATCCTCCCCTCCTTGTCCTCTTCTCATTGGTTGGGTGACATCATCCTCTCTAATCCCTTTGATTAACTTCCTAATTGTTTGCCTAATGACCGCTGATCTGTTATACTGTTCGCTTAACTTTCGTTTTCGTTTATCGTTTGAGGGATCATACCCGGGATCTTATTACTTAGGTTCCCTTAACCTTTCTCAATACATTATATTCCTTTTTATGATCCTCTATTATAATCCTTTAATTTAAATCATTTTATCCTGTTACCTTATACTCAATTCTTTCCGTATCTATTGGATTTCCGGGAAAAATCAAAGTGTTCGAATTTGGATTCTGACGATCTTTACATACACTTATATCCCATATAAAGTACTAATAAAATCTCAGAATATCCATATCAGAACCCCTACATAGTGTGGCATGAAAAGTTTTCTCATTCAGCAAAAACACTATTCATAAGGGTTTCAAAAATTTCTAAAAATTGGGGTTATTACAGTCTCCCCTCCTTAAAAGGATTCCGTCCCGGAATCAGATAGAAATGAATAGGGATACTTTCTTAGTATTGCACTTTCTAACTCCCAAGTCAATTTTCCCACATTGTGGTTCTACCATCAAACTCTGACTAGTTTGATAACCCTTCTCCTAAGCACTTGTCCCTTTTCGATCTATAACCCTTTCTGGTTGCTCCCTATAGGTTATGTCTGGTCGCATGCCTATGCGCTCATATGCCCCTATTTATCTGGCATCCGAATTACATTTTCTTAACATTGATACGTGGAACACATTATGAACTTGCTACATATTCGGGGGTAGGGCTAGCTCATATGCTATCTTCCCAATATGTCTTAATATATCCAAGGGTCCAACAATTCGTGGACTTAGCTTCCCTTTCTTTCCGAACCTCATCCTTCCTTTCCAAGGGAATACCTATAACAACACTAGGTCCCCCACTTCCTATTCCTTGTCCTTTCGTGTCAAATCAACATACTTCGTGTTCCTATCTTGGGCTACTACCAGCCGTCCTCTGATTAGACCTATTATATCCTTGGTCCTTTGGACCACTACTGGTCTGAGCATCTTGCGCTCTACAACTTCATCCTAACATAAGGTAGATCGACATTATCTTCCCTCAAGGATCTCATAAGGTGACACCTCGATAATGACATATGATCTATTGTCGTGATATAACTAAATCCGCGTTAAGTGATCATTCCAAATTCTTTCAAGTCTATTGCACAGACTCTCATTATAGCGTTTAGCATTAGAGCTTTTGCTTCTCAATACCCATTCTTTTCTAGTTCGTAATCGCTACAACCTTCCGTTCCTAATATTATACTAGTTATACTTTTGCTCGTTAGCGTTCTATAACCTTTTAATAACCACTTCAACCTTAGTATCACGAATGTGTTTCCATTTCGAATACTACCACAACTTTATTACTCTTTTTTCTGCTGTTTCTATTTCCCAAAGTTTGATCAATCATATAGAAGTAAAGGAATTTGTTGAGAGATCACTATGATCATGAACACTTGTTATATTGCATAGTTAGTACAGAAGGTGGCCAGTCTTTAGTACTTGACAAGCAATTAAACAATAGATGGTATCCTACTAGGCTTCTATCACGCAGATAGATAGTCATTCGGCAATACCTCCCCTTCTGGAAGGGTTGTTCTTCTCAGATTACATGAAATGAAAAGAAGAGAAAAGAACGAACTGAAGAGAATTGTATATAAAAAAAAATATATATATACTGCCACAAAATATCTGGCTTGGAACCTACCTCTGAATTATAGAGGTTTGTCATAGGAGAACAAAACATAAACGTATTTATATCAGCATCAAGTATTATAGCATCGTATTTCCCATGCCTAAATATTTCTATTCCGTTCATCATTCTATGGACCCATGCTCTTCCTCGAGCTTATACACAATCACCTTTGAAACTCCCTCGACATCGAAAATCGAATCTGGGATCTCATTCTAGACCTCATCGTTACTAGAACCCATTTCTATACCGCAACCTTCTTCGTATAATAATACGACTCTCTATTGATAAGAAAGAATAAATATTCACTAGGTAGATACTCTACTTAATTAGTCTATTAATGATAACTTATACACTACCACGACCCGATTAGTGGTACTCAATCTCAACATCCATTCCAATACAACTCTCACAGTTGTAATCAGCTCGTTACTCGCAGAATCATTGCTGCCTTACTATGGTCCACCACTGACCCACTGTCATCATTCACTTTCCATGAAATCTTAATAGCTAACCATACGGAGTCCATACATGTCGTATCAAATCCTTCTAAGGAGGTAACATAATCACCATTTCTGATTCATGAAGAACACTCCTGATCCTGACATACATACATGACATGAAGCAGATAAAATTTTAGAAGAGTTTCAATCAAAGCAACGATAGCAGGTTAATACCATTCTAAATCATATGCCTTAAATAGAAGACTTACTCAAAGGTTCGCTTAGTCCTTTTGAAACATGGTTCAGGCTCATTCTCAAGATAGTACCTTCTAAGATAGATAGCCCGCTCATGGCGATTACACGAATTAAACCTTTACCAACTACTATTACGGCTGGGTATTGCACAGTCATCAGAAGGAATGTCAATCTTCCAAACCATAATACAACCTTCAGCTTTTAACCATCATCACTGTATCCTTTGGCACAAGCGCCTACAATTATCCTTTTACCGTTAAAGTGTCGGCCACCTCTTTGGCCTTTCCTGATAGTAATAGTTCCTTACAGTCAATGTCATTTTAACCACCTCCAAATAAATTTTCTACCTTATTTCAATCACAGCTTATGTGAAAATGCTTTTCTTTAATATCTGATGAGTAAATAAAAAAAAATATCACCATTTTTCCATAAGTTATTGCCTCAATCTTTAGAGGCTAATCACTGTCAAGACTGACTCTTAATCATACTTAGAACATCTTTTATCTTAAGTCCTAATTGCCCTGAACAATTTCGACCATTACTGGTTCGATCCATACTTTCTCGTGGTTTAACACGTGCCCCACTTGGCAACATTATAATTACGTCATATTTTCTTTATCAACATTTCTATTCTTGAGAATTTTGAATATTACCTTTCTCCTTGTAAAACCTCTAAGGTTATCCTTCAATCGTTCCTCCTGTATTCCCTAGATACAGGGCATATCAAGATACCATTTATTAATACCAGAATCATTGTCTATATACTTCTGAAAAATTTCTCCACTGATTCTTAAAGGTTGTTGTTACCTTAACCCTTTCCCAATCATTCTGTCAAAACTCATACTGTCCCTATTAAGGGTGAAATGCCAACCTTTATGCATTCCCCTAGGATTCATTTTAAGTTACCGATGTTCTATCCTTAATTCCACCTTTAAAAGGTACCTGCATCCTTCCATGGATAAATCAAGTCATATATCCCTGATAAGGGTGTCTTATTCAATCATTCCCACCTCGATAGTATATACCTAATTTCACAATGACATATGTATTCAAAATGGGGTCAATCAATATGGCCTCCAAAAGATAACAATGGTTGTCCGCTTGACTCGCCTAATTTGGTAACGATAACAAGGATGTTCTGGAGAATATTGGTCGTGTTCAACGTGAACTTCTTCTTAATAATTCCTTATTTACTTTTGTTGTTTATCTCAACAGTCACCTCAATGTTGGGATATCTTTCATACCTGGCGTCTCCCTTTCTGGGTATCAAGCCACCGGTCTTACACTTCACATTCTTGAAGGTCACTTCCTTCATCCAATTTTCCTAATTTCTTACTTTCTTGTCTTCTCAGTCTATCCGCGTCTCATTATTTATCCTTCGAACTATCTCAAGGTTTTCCGCGAATCCTCCCAACTTAAAGGGGATAAAATATACATAACTCTTATGCCTTCAACCATCAATTTTAACTCATGGTGAATCACCCTCATCCTGACGATTACATACTCTTCTATTTCTATTTCTACAAGTCTTTAGGGTTTCCTCATACCCAACTCCCTTATCATTCCTCAAACTCTCTTGCCTTTATATTCCTTTCTCTTATCGTTATTTCATGAACCAACACAACATAAGCATTGATTTCAAACATCCCGTCATTCTGGATTCGTGTCTTCAGAACGAATCTTGATAACTTTTACAACTTAGATTCATAATTCATCATACTCGTCTGCCTTTGTTCTGGCTCTAAAGCTTTTACACTATTCCATAACCTTGGGAATTACTTTCCCGAAAACAATTGGCTGAACTTTAATCAGTTTATTATAATCTCTTGCTCCGTGCCTTCCTTGGCCTTTCACCAGCAGGTGGTCTCTCTCTTAGGAGGGTGAGTGATAAAAACAGTCTTTTGTGATTCGTCAATCATTTAGAATCTCAAATGATTCCTATATTTCCTTTAGCCAGGCTCTTGCCTCGACTAGGTCAACCTGTTCCTTGGAACTCTGAGAGCTTAACGATTTAAAGGTCATGAAAGAATTTCCTGCCGCATTGTCCCCTCAGGGTGGTGGTTGGGGATAATAGTCTAAGTTCTCTTTAGACAGGTCCATGAATTGCCGTATAGGAGTACCGTCTCGGGTCTCCTTTCCTTACTCGACTTTCCGTTTCCTTAGTATGGAATGTTTCATCCTTCTCCCATACTTGGGGTTATCTTGTACGTTAAAATCCTCATTTTCCACTTCATTATGTTATGGTTTCCTTCTATCTTGATGGCGTCCTCCCTGACTATCACATTCAGGGTTTGCTCTAACTCTTATTCCTCAAACTAGCTTTCATCTAAGATTTCATCTTTAAGCTCTTAAACATTTGGAACCCAAATTCTATAGGAATACCTCATTATTCCCTTATCATCTCTCTCGGTATTAATATCATATCTATTTGTTGGCTCTCTGCCTTCATTCATCACTTTTTCTGGCACAATATGTTCCTTTCCAATAATTCGGGCTGTATTGCAATCTCAAACAACTTTTCGGTACCGGCTCCGATTACCTTCATATCTATTTCCATTTTTTTTTCCAAAATCTCTTATCAACCCTCCCAAAGTCATTATCCTCTTGAGTCTCTCCTTTTTACTAAGGGCATCAGCCACCACATTGGCTTTCCCCGAGTGATAAAGAATCTCCCAATCATAACTCTTGATTAGCTCTAACCGCCTCCTCTGGCGTATGTTGAGCTCTTTCTACGTAAAAATGTACTAGAGCTCCTATGGTTTGTGAATCTCGCACTTCTCTCCATACAAGTAGTGCCTCCAATCTTTAGGGCAAAACTATTGCCACGAGCCTAAGCTCATGGGCGGGGATATCGAATTTTATATTCCCTTAATTGTCTTGACACGGACGCGATTATCTTGCTGTGCTGCATAAGAAGCACCCAAATTCCTTATGCGAAGCGTCACTACAAATCACAAAAGCTCCTTTTTCCATCCGGCAACGCCAACATAGGGGTCGTCACCAACCTTTGCTTCAGTTCTTAACAGCTGTTCTCGCATTTCTCTGTCTATTCGAACTTCTCAGTCTTATGAGTAAGCCGCGTTAAAGGGGCTACTATCTTTACAAACTTGAACGAACCTCCGGTAGTGACCGACCAATCCTACCTCTGGTAGTCGCTCTAACCATGGTTATCAATTCCATAGTGGTCCTTTATTCATTCTTGTCAGGATCCTCCACGGGATCCTCCTCAACCACAATTCCTTCTAGGACAGCATCCTCAACCGCTACATCCTCAATATGAACATCATCTGGTCCTGCGTTAGGACGCTCTATCGGATCCACAATCTGATCTCCAATAAGTAATAAAAAAATTATCGTGTTGTTGCTCCTCAACCTCAGGGTTCGGAGTCCCGCTACCATCTACGATAACGAATTACGCTTCTATCACGATATTTATAAGGGTTCCCATAAGGGTTTTAACTGTCAGTACTACAGTAGGTAGTCCGACTATGAACTTGGCAAGAGTTCTTATTTATCTTAGTGAACTTATTATCTTAACGTCACATCATCTCTGAGGTTTATAATGCTTAGCTCTGATACCACTTCTGTAACACCCCCAGATCCGGGGTCGGGGATCCGGGTCGTCACGAGTTCCATTTCCCTTAATAACACCCAATCTTAATAATTACTCAACTACTCTGTACTGTGACCCCACAATAAACACACACACCACACGTTATAGTCTCAGAAATGAACATCCAAAAATAACCACAAGTCATTTTATTCCACAATTATCTGCCAATACACCTTAAAAGGTTTTCTGAATAAATTTACATTTCTTTGCCATTATTACAATTCATAAATATAAATAAATCTGGTACATCAAAAGTTGAAAGCCTAGCCTATTGGTAGTTCCTACCTCAGCTACGGCGGCATCAATGCTTCTAGAAAACTGCGGAACGTCTCCTAATCGCTTGCGAATCGGGAGCTTGGTTCTGTTCATCTTTTCTATCTGTTGTTGTGTGATGAAAGAAGAAAGCAAGGGTGAGCAGCAAGCCCACCAAAATAATATGTATAATGATTAATAGTATATGAGCCTTCTCATAGTACTCATGAAAGTCTTGGTCAAAAGAAATGAACCAAGTTGATATCTTAATGCGATGAAGTCGCAAAATATTCAGTATATATACATATATACTTTTCAAAATCTTGGAAGTCCTCTTCCATACATAATATACACAGAGTTCCAGTTTATAACTGTATAAAAATATTGTTGCAAGGTGATCTCATATATCTAACCTTGTCTCAACGTTTTTTTCTGAAAATCTTTGTCATGCATAAGATAATCATTTACTAGATATAAGTTTAAAAGATGAAGTTACAAGATACTCCAATATACTTATATCTTTTCCAAATACTACTTGAACTACCACCGTTCAAGTTATAATTAGTTTCAAAAGTTCATCACGTAGATGAGACTACAAGACCAGATTTGAATAGATTAAATCTTTAAAATAGCATCAAAATAAAATGAAGTTACGAGATACTTCATTTGATGCAAACATCATTTTGAAAACTTGACCCTGCCAACACTCAACAATCGCCCAGCCGTAGCCTTTCTATCGAAGTGCTCTGGGTAGTGTTGCAGAAATATCCAATTGGATGATGAACTCATTACGGGAGTTTGCCGCGCCAGGAAGACCACTTACGATGATCAGTCGTAGTAGTACAAC
This sequence comes from Apium graveolens, assembly GCF_009905375.1. NCBI lineage: Eukaryota > Viridiplantae > Streptophyta > Magnoliopsida > Apiales > Apiaceae > Apium > Apium graveolens. The sequence continues at coordinate 69,559,490 of NC_133648.1, read as the reverse complement.
CCCACCATTTTCTACATGTAGAGGAGAACCTGTCGGATTTACTTGTCAACCGAACACTGAACTCCTAAGAAATGGACCGCCTTAGCGGAACTTCCAGGCCATTTGGGCCAATATAATAAGGCTGGGCCGGCGCCACTCGACCACTTACGCCACTCCTAGTTCAGATGAAATCCATGACTCTGAAACGTAAAGCTCGTTCCCCCTTTCCCCAAGTAGAAACTTGTTGATACGGCTCCACCAAGAAGTCGTATCTAGTTGGAAAGGAGAACTCACCGATATTTCCCAGGCGATGCCTGTTAATGGATTAACTTGTTCCAAGAATTTTACTTCCCGAGTGTTGGGTAAGTAATCGATTCATTTAACAAAACAGCAACCTTGTTGCGAATATAAAACACACCACAGAGCCGGATCCCTCAGGTTTTGAGCGAGTATTTAAATCCCCTTCGAAAGGAGGATCTTAAATATAAAAATGAGTTTTGGGATCCGCTCTAACTTTTAAAAATCATTTTGAAGACTCGCAAAACATTTTTAAGAATGTTTGGAGTGATGCTAATTTAACAAAATAAATCAGTCCCAATATATTAGAAAATATCTGAATATTATTATTTAAATAATATTTCCATAAAGAATAATCTTTATAAAAATAATTGAAGTAGAAGTTTTGAAACTTATACTTGAATTGAATATTAAATATCCAAAGATATACCTATACGAAAGTACTATCTTTATTTGAATAATCAAAAGTGAGTTTGATTATCGAAACCTTATTCTTTAATAAAATAAAGAATATATCTCAGCAAATAATCGGAGTCATAGATCCTCAAATGAATATTCAAATAATATTCAATAAATAAAATAAGCTGAGTCATAACCCCTCGAATGAATATTCGAAATAATATTCATTAAATAATAAGCTGAGTCATAATACCTCGAATGAATATTATAAATAATATTCATTAAATAAAATAAAGGAGTCATACATCCTCAAATGAATATCCAAGTAATATTCAATAAATAATATAAAGGAGTCATAAGTCCTCGAATGAATATTCAAGATAATATTCATTAATAAAATAAAGTTATCGAATAAACCTTATTCGATTAATAGTTTTGAAAACTATAACCATATATATATAAATATATATATATAAAATCTACTCGGGATCCTCGACTCCCGGTTTTAGAAAATGTTTTCACCTTTGGGTCCCTATACTAAGGGTATATGCAAATTACCGCTATTTTCTAGCATAGGTATTATCAACTGAACCAACAGATATATATGGCAAGAATACGAAACAGGCATGCATATATATACCATATCAGCATGCTTCAATATATCGCAAAATTTGCTAGTTAACCAACATGCATCTATCACAAGATAATGCATATACATATATACATCACAACAACAGTATAACGGGTAGAAAACTTGCCTGAGTGACTGGGGGTTACGAATGGCTCGGGACGAGTCTGGTAACCTATAAACAACAAGTAAGTTGGAATTAAACCAAAGTCACTTGTAAATCTATACTTTAACTAACTTAGACTCTAACGCTTGTTTTGCGCTTACTGATTCTCTTAAGTCACTCGAGTACCCTCGGCTCCACCATTTTTAATAATTTAACCTTTACGAGTTTTAAGGCGATTCCTTCGCGAGTGTCTTACCAACTGCCTAACACACTTACAATAAATGTTTCATACATTAATTAACTCTTTTTGGTCTTTAACTTATGTTTCAAAGTAAGGCGAGGGGAAAAGTTTCGTTCGCGAAATGCCGTTACTTGAAACGGTCGTTTCTCCTAAACCGTGCATCGGAATCGAACGAACTACATATCAAAACGAAGCTCGTAACATGAGCTATCTAAAAATGGCAGTGGTCATAATCTAGCAGGGGGTTCTCGGGTCCTAATGTTATGCACAAAAACAGTCCAAAGAAAATCGGACGTTACGACGGCTATGTTTACGCGATTACCATGTTTAAACTACTCCAATTAACTACCAACCAACTCATAACCATCAATACAACAAAACTTCACCTAAACCATACCACATCAGTCCATAATCTCCATGGTTTTCAACTCAAACAACCACAATCAAGACCTATGAACTATAATCAAGCTTCAATTACCAAAACACTTCCAAATCAAACTAAACTACTAATAATCACAATCCATGCTTCTCATTTCACAACACCAACCATTAAACTTACTAACAAATAAAGTAAGGCTAGGGTTTGAAGTTTATACCTTCCTTGGGAGGTGTTAAGTTGCTAGGAAGCCTTAGGGAGCCTCCTACAAGCTTGATCTTTCCAAAGAAATCAAGAACACAAAGTTAGGCTTTGAAGTTTCTAAAAGTCTGATTTAAAGAACTGTAAAAATGAGGATCTTACCATGATTATTTGGACGAGACTTGTGAACAAGAGTTGTAGGCCATCTCAATACCTTTCCAATGAGCTATAGAACACAATATTTGAGTAAGAAATGAAGGAGATACAGGAGTTTTAGTGTTCTGGTTCTGTTTTGGCCGAGAGCATGAAGAACAATGCCTTGGTTTTCTTTTTGATTTTGATGAAAAATGATTTGCTTGGCTTGGTTGGTTTGATTTTTGTGTTTGTTTTAGTAAATTACCTAGTTGCCCTTGATTTGTGTGGTTAAAAAGCCACCACATCTCCTTCCTTCCCATGTCATGCTTGTGTCATCCTCATGATGTCATCCTCCCCTCCTTGTCCTCTTCTCATTGGTTGGGTGACATCATCCTCTCTAATCCCTTTGATTAACTTCCTAATTGTTTGCCTAATGACCGCTGATCTGTTATACTGTTCGCTTAACTTTCGTTTTCGTTTATCGTTTGAGGGATCATACCCGGGATCTTATTACTTAGGTTCCCTTAACCTTTCTCAATACATTATATTCCTTTTTATGATCCTCTATTATAATCCTTTAATTTAAATCATTTTATCCTGTTACCTTATACTCAATTCTTTCCGTATCTATGGATTTCCGGGAAAAATTAAGTGTTCGAATTGGATTCTGACGATCTTTACATACACTTATATCCCATATAAAGTACTAATAAAATCTCAGAATATCCATATCAGAACCCCTACATAGTGTGGCATGAAAAGTTTTCTCATTCAGCAAAAACACTATTCATAAGGGTTTCAAAAATTTCTAAAATTGGGGGTTATTACACTTCCCATCAAATTCTTTCTCACACACTTACCTTCATACTTTTTCTTTCAAAAACACAATGGTCAGATCAACATGTTTTTGAACTACCAAAACTTCAATATGGAGCTACGCTGTGCTGAATGGCAGCAGGAATGGCACGTCACGGCCATTCCTGAGGAGATATGGGACTCTGTCCCACAGGAGGTACTGACCCACCTCCTGTTCTTCTATATGGATTATCATCGCCATCTGGAGCGAATGGAGGAGGAAAGACTGGCAGCTCTCCGCCAGCAAGAGCGAATCATCAGACTCGACATTCTGTTTGTTGAGAGTAGGAAGAAGAAGAAATGATTTAATCTTGTCTTCTTCCTGTTTTTTTTCATCATCAGCTTTGTCAGGCTTCTTAGCTAGGACTAAGGCTGTTGATGTTAGGTTTCGTAGCTTAGGGAAATCTTGTATACTACTGATGTAATTTCAATTTCATAAATGTATTCTCTTGATATATTAATGAAATTTGTGTTTGCTTCAAGATTTTGTCTCTAAGATATTTCGTAATGCATTGCTAAATCCTGATTGATATTCTGATGACCATATAAATTCTGTTTTAATTTAAGTTCTGATTTTTTTATCAGCACTTACTCATCTCATTTATCTTGGTCATTTTTACGTGATTTACTTTCCGAATATTAATGATGCAGTGAAAAATAATTAACTTTGTGGGAACGGTTTCAATTTTGAATTAAAACTATTTCACCTTGATTAATGGAATATCTGGGTAAGTGGAACGGTTTTTCCTTGAAAACAGGCAACTGAGTAAGTAATGATTCCTGTTTTCTCGAGCCCAGTAACTATCCGTTATTACTGCATGTCTGACAGGTGTCCAACGGTAACATTTTTGTTCAGAGTATAAGTACAACAGAGAGAGGATTTCTTTAATCCTTTATTTTCTTCGTATTTTTTCTCTTTACTTACTTTTACTCTCTTTCTTCTCACGTTGGTTTTTCATACAGACATCTCTATCAAACACCTAACAGGCACTTTTGAATCTCAATTTTTCACATGGCATCTAAGGATTTAATCATTGATGGAGCTAAGTTTGTTCCAAAACAACTATGCTGCAATTCTTGATCATGCTGAAGCTCCATCTGAATTGCATTTTGTGCAAGATCTTCTTGCACACAGTGAGATTGGGTATGCATTAACTCAGCCTGAAGTCTTTTCGAGCCAACAAGTTCTGACGTTTTGGCGGACTGGGCACTTTGATGATGGTGGTAAACATGGCACTCCCAGTATGTTTTTGAAGTGGGTGATTCATCTTATGCAGTCACTCCTGGTACAATACGCAAAGCTCTACATCTCCCAGAAAATTATACTTTTTCAACTCCAGAGGAATCAGCACTTCAGGAGTTAATGGTTGATTTGGGATATGAAAAGAATTTGGCAAAGCTTGGGCAGTTAAAAAGGGCTAATATCAGAAGAGAATGGAGTTTTTTCTTTGACTACATCACCAAAGCTTTGGGAACAAATGTTCGAATTTTGATGCTATCCCAATTCTGAGTCAGCACATAGGGTATGCTATTATCCATCAAACTCATTTTGATTTTGCAACTGGAATAATTGGTTTTATTGGGGATAGGATGACAGAGGATAGAAATATTGTCTATTTTGCTAGATTCTGTCAACTTATATATACTTTTTATACTGATGAACCTCAATTAGTCAGTTCCTCAACCCCATCTTTTAGAGTTACAAAACGATATTTTAATGATCTGGTAAATGCTGATACTAAGAAAAAAGTGGTTAGACCATTACAGATTCCTCAGCTGTAAAACAGATCCTAGTAAATGCTGATCCTGATACTTATAGATCTGTTTACTCTGATGTCCAACCAACCACAAACACCCAAAAACCATCATCCTCAGCAACTACCACTCATACTACTCAACCTACCCTCAGGACTTATCTCAAATCCTATCTCTCTACTTCACAGACTGTTCAACCCTCATCCTCCAAGCCAAAGAGGACAAAAACTATTCCTCAACACCTCAAAAGAGGAGGGGACTGTACTGAGAGATGAATCTGATACTGAGGAACAGGTTCCTTCTTCAGAACCTGTTGTAGTGGTGAAGTTGAGAAAGTGACTTCTCAGAAGGATTCTGGAATTGGGGGATCTAGGCTTCTCAAACGGCTTAGAAGAATGACAGTTCCTGAAACTCCCAGGAATCCAAATCAATAAGGATACAAGAAATAGAGGGCAAAGGCCAGTTTCAGATGATG